>NC_090795.1:11965000-12232500 GCF_040054535.1 Antennarius striatus
GGTGCCACTTTCATTTTCTCATGAACAATTGTATTTGGTGGACATTAGTCACAAGTTGGGATCACTTTGTGGTGACGCATTGCCTGAACCAGAGGAATAAAGCTGCTTTTCCATCTTCAGCAGGTGTGTGACATGATCATTACATGAAATAATGTATAATACATATCTCTTATGCAATTCACTGTCATAAACAAGTCGCCTCACCTTCGGTCTTAGGTTCCCAGTGGCTTATCCATTCTTCACAAACAGACACAGAGAATGATGTAGGAGATCAAAGTCAAAGTCAAAGTCAGCTTTATTGTCGATTCTGTCACATGTACAAGACACATCAAGGTTTGAAATGCCATTTCTCTCGAATCTCTGGGGTCAATATAAAATAATGTTCAAAGTAGTAATCCATTAAGCTACACGATGAATGGACATTACAGCACAGTTATCGTGAAAACAATTTTAAAGTAACTCGATCACTGCATTGAAGGCATGACAGTCTTCTCATTTAGTTCTATGTTAAAGTGTCTCGTCTAGATTTTTGCAAAGTCAAAGGGAGTGAGTTCAGGCTTCTGACAGTCCCAAGAGTTCTCTGAACTGGACTTTCATCCACCACCTGTATGCTGGCTTTTGCACGACAGTGATGTGGTTAGTCAGTGGGGGAGGGGGGCAGCCCTGTAATCTCCTCTGCAGTTGATGTAAACAATGTCCTTGTTGTTTCTTTCTTTGTTGGAAAACCAGCATGTTGTTACAGATTTGATAACACTGATTAGATTTTCATGATCAGGGTTCCCAGCGAGAATGAAAAAATTAATCTTTGTTGCTGGGGTCACGTAAGCCTTACCCCACTTTTTCCTTCGTCTCAACATACTTGCAGTGTCTTCTTGTTGGTGGACAGAGGCAAGGGATGGTGATATGGTAGTCTGGCAAAGTGACCCATGGCTCTGAATGGCATTTAAATTACTTCAAATAGCAATAATAGATTCATCTATTTTCTTATGCTTCTTCCACTTTTTGCGGGTTAGGGGGGGTTACTGGTGCCTATCCCAGTAGACTATGGGCAAAGGCGGGGGGGACACTACTGGTGTGTCACAGGTGCACCGTTGAGTCATACGAAAGGCAAATGACCACTCACATACTCTTGCCTACGGACAATTTTGACATGACCAATCCACCTAAACTGCATATTTTTGGATATGGGAAGGAGCCAGAGAACCCGGAGAGAACCAATGAAGACGGAGGGAGAACATACAAACTCCTCACAGAAAGGAGTCAAACCCAGACAGTAACAATGCTACCCACTGCACCACCGTGCAGACTGCAAATTAATGAATAACAAGTTACAAACAAGTATGAACAGCCTCTCGGAACCAATTAAGTTAGTAGGTTTAGGACTACCTGTATATAAATATATGAGATTAGGTTTGTTTTAAAAAGAATGAACTGTTAAGAACATGCAAGTTTGTAGATAAACGTTTCTAGGAAATGATCTACCAATTTGGTTATTCAAACTGTTGTTGTATTAGGTGACAGAAATCTCATTTTTGTGTAGTTTAACTCTATCTGTAGTTTTAATATAAGTTATGTTGGACCCACAACGCATCCTGAACAGAAGAACATTGTGTGGTCTGATGTGTGAAGATGAGTCAGAAGTAACATTAAATGCAATTAAAAGAAAATTAATGTTGGTTAGTGGAATAGGAAAAGATGGCTGTTTGTATTTTAGATCAGCTTTTTGATTGATTTCTAAGTGATTGTTGTTGTTTTTTATATGCTTTAGTATTAACTGGCCGTATTCATAAGGTCTCGAGTGGTGATTGATCTCTTGGTTTAGCTATAGTGGACCCGAATGAATCCTTTCACACAACCAAATCTGACAGAAATGTCATCTTTTAACAGAAGCACATCTTTGTCTTTGTTATCTATTGTATCAATGTTAAATTTGTTTTCTCTCCATTAATCTAACTTTGTTTTCGGACATATTGATAGACTGGAACCTCCTGCACTGGATGAGTTCTCACTTAATCTCACAAACCCAGCAGCCTCACAAGGTCAATTATGCAGGCATTTAGAGCTGAATATCTTCATTTGCAAAGGAGGTGAGGCTACATAACAAGAAGTAAATTAAACACAAACATCACAAGTGCAGGTACAGTCAACGGGAGGAAATGGAATGATGCACCTCCAGACCATCTTTTTGTCCTCAGAACAAATTAAATGCAATAGCAGGAGTCAAATGCAGAACCTAACTCTTCTTCACATCAGCCACAATAAATAGCCCAGGCTCCCACCACATTCATCAAATTGATTTTTCTTTAATGATATGCACAAGAAAGTAATTTCCTTGTCTCAGCATTGTCAGTGGTGACTAATCAGATTTCCCAGAGACAACGGATTCCATACCTCAAGGAAATGCTTGGCTACAGATACTGGTTATCCAAGTGACACAGACATCACCAAACAGCTGGTACAGGTGCAATCTCTGCCTGACTGCAGGCCTGGAATACAAAGTGTGTACTGTGTGTACCATGTCCTTGTTTTGTTTTGTTTTTTTAAAGCAACATTGGCACCCTGGGCATTTGACACCCAGATACGAGATAAGTGAAGTGTTCCCTAATGCACATAATTCTGCTTTATTTAAAAATAAAAATAAAAATCCCCTCTTCTCAACAAATGTGTAAATGTTCTGAGAAGTGAAAACTTCACAATGGCTGCTTGCAAAGGATAGATTTTAGTTCATTGCAACAATTTCTTTTATAATGATCCATCAGCAGGGAGGTTGAAGTCAGTTTTTATGACCTGCTGGCTATTGACCAATAAACGGTGTTGAGGGCAAAATTTGCCAATAGTTCAAGTGTTTGTGGTATTTTCAAACCCTTGCTTTCAATATTTAACCTCATCTTGGAAAGATTTTAATATAAGTAGCAGTAATAATGCCATATTAGGGTTGAATGCTAATCTCTGTCAGCTCATTATTATTTCATGAAGTGGCTCCATTTATGAAATGTCACTCAAAATAGTTTACCCACAAGCCAATCGATGTCAGCCGTCTTTCCGTCTGAATGTTTCATTTGCTGTAAATACAGAAACAGGGAGATATGGATTGGGGGCAGGCAGTTTGACGCCCACATGTGGTCTCTGAGCTGGGTGGGGGCACATTGAAAAGGCATTGATCAGTATACTGTTTCCTGGAGGCTTAGGTTAAAGCTTCCACTCTGGCCTACCAGGGCCAAGATGATTGGAGTCAACTCATGACCTCTGAGGTTGTTTTGAGACCATGCTATTGATAGAAGAGCAGATATTGTTACTTCACCACTGGAAGTTGACATTTTTCAATAACTGATATCACCGTGTTTACAGCACTGTGCAGAGGGAAAGATCCTTCTACATCACTAAGGGAGAACATTTATAGAGAGGATTAAATGTGAAGTCCTGCTATGTTGCAACTTTTTAAGAATACATTGATAATAATTTATTTCAGTAGATGCTTTTTACTGTTATTGCAGGTACATTTAATTTTTTTAATTTTTACAGTGGTGAAAGGGATGAAGCTCAGCTATATTTAGCCATTACTGTAATATTGGATAAGTTCTATATACATTGTCAAAAAAAGTTACACATGATTTAATTTCTCCTCACAAGGGAACAGTTTAAATGAGAGAGAGAGACTGAGACCAGCAATGAGATGAGTAAGACAAAATGGGCAACGTGGATAAGCCATTACTCAAACTGGATTATAATGATCCCATCCTTTGAAAACAATGTCTTCCCCTGTGTACAAACAGGAAAACACAAAAAAACAAAAAAAAACAAGAAACAAGCAGAAGTTGAAAAGAAAAGGTTCTGAAGTACACCTGTCATACCAAAAACCATTACCGACTTGTGCCTGATTAAAAGAAAAGGTGGCAATGCTTCTTCAACACATTTCGGTCTGAGTTGTAGTAAATGATTCAGGATTTTTTCTATACATTTGTTAGTGAGGACTTCTCCATTAGTCTAGAATACCTTTCAAAGCCGGAGAAAAGTCTGACTCCACTTATAATCAGTGTGGTACAGGAAAAATATGTTTTATTTCTTTTTCCCTGTTTTTAAACCCGTCAGGTTTGTTGTGGATGGGCTTAAGCAGAGAATAAAAAGATGATGGTCCTCCAGAAGTGTCGGCCTGGAACTCATTTTGAGAACTAAGGCCTGGCATTAGAAAGAAAATTTTCCGCTTGGAGGTTTCTAACTTGGGGATTATGTCACTGTTTCTTGTAATGAGGATGGGAAGAATATTTTTCCTGAATGAGACAGCCAATATTAAAACCTTTACTCAAAGTGTTCATTGAGAGAGCCAGGTGAATAGTCACGATGATGCGTTGTCCTTACAAATGCTGGAACATCAGGATTCTCATGAAAGATTATTGTGGATCAGGTCTGGGTTGATAATGAAGAAGGAGACTTTGAAATGTTCAGACATTCCTTGAACATTTCACAATAGAGAACAGAAAGGAGTCAGTAACTGATGTGACAACCATTTTCCTTATGCAGTGCAATGCATTTGCCATCAAGCACGTGTGCAACTATTCAACAGCTTATGCCTTTTTTCCATTTTAACATGCCACACTTGTCAGGTGAATGCATTGTCTTGGCAAAGATGATGTGTTCACTGACTGAACCCAAATTTGGCAAAAGTAAGCTTTTTGTGTTGCACTGGTTTGTTTACGGCTCATTGAAAAGGAAGTCTAAAACAGTGACATGTTTAAATATGTTTTTTAGCATAAAGCAGTGTTTTCATCGTTATTTGTCTGTCTGGGCTCAATTGCCTAACTTTTACAGCATCCTTCTGGGATATCAGGAAAGTCAGAAGTCCTCTGATCAGTAAGTGTCCCAGCTAACAAACTGGGACACTCTAGCTGTCGGTCAACATTTATAGCTGTACATACTCTATACAATGTATGTTATTTTTAATACTGTATATATAACTTTTTCGGAAGACAGAGATGTATATAGAGTATGTACAGCTATAAATCTAGAGCATCAGCAAGAGTGTCCCAGTTTGTCCCAGCATTTGGTTTTATCAGGACAGAATAATGTCAGAATAATAACATATTTTCTATGATTTGTAAAATATGTATCAGGGCATATCTTGTATTAGCCACAAAGAAGAATGACTAAAGGGAGTCCTCAACATTTGACTTACGAACATTTTGGATTAGATTCTGTTGTCTCATCTCCTTTAGGTGCGTCGTCTGTTTCTCTCCACCAAGAATGAGGGAATTGGAAGCAGATGCTGTCTCATTGTTGCCTGCCACATGATTGGTCAGGGTGTGGAACCCCTGACTAGTTTAACCCATCGGAGTTTTCAAATCTTGCTTCCCACTAGCCTTTCCACCACCTCGAACCCCCGGCTTTGTTGAGATTGTTGTAAGCTGTGGAATTCTTGTGATGGGCATTTGTGCTTTGTGAAGCTTTGTTCTACAATGTGTGATCAAAGAGGGAATAGACTTTTCTATTATCCAACTTTTCTCCTGTTTTCTGTCTTTAGGAGGTGGGCTAGGGCTTTGTCTGTCATTTACTTTAATTGTTCGTTAGGAAAGTTAGGGTTCATTAAGATTCAGGTTTGTTTGTTATGTTGACTTCTTTTTTTTACCTCTGAAGTTTAAATAAATACTGTTACATTTGGAGGGAAGACATGGAAGCACATACATATGATTTGGGGGCTCGTCCGTTATTTATCTTGACCTGCTCCATTGTGTCTGGTAAGTTTGTCTTGGTCTGCAGCTTTTTCTTTTTTGGGGGTGGCAAATATGGAGTTTAAAATTGATGATTTTGTTACTAATCCGACTAATCCGACCAGAAGCGCAATCGACATCGACTGTTTTTCATAACCGATACTTTTGATGTGACAAAACAAGAGTTGGAGGTAGAAGCCATGATGTTAAAATTGATGTGTGCTGACAGATGCTGCTACGGGGGCACAAATCATGACCCACCAGTCAAAAACATAGTTCACCCTTGTTCTAGACTGTGAGTCCTACCTAGAACGTTTTGGACTGGTGTTGAGTGTCTTGGACAAGTTGGCAGGATCATGCCACCTGATAAATATGAAAAAACCCACCGACAGTTAGTTACTTAGTTGCAAAGAAACTGAATAAAGATGAATCATTAGACAAAACTCATCCTGTCTAACTCAAACAAGTTATTTACAGTGACATTACTTTTTAACACATTCTGCCTCTAGTTGTGTGAATCTTCACAAAACACAGGAAGGAGGCAAGAATAGCTTTATGCAAATATGGAACACTTTTTTCCTGACAAAACCATTCCTTGATGTCGTTTTTTTTAAGGAGCTTTTAAAAAAGAGTTTGCAAACAGCAGTCCTATTCCCTGTTTCACAAACCCGTCAAAGTCTCCCATTATGTTAATTGAGTGTTGCTTTTCTTAATTTAAAACAAGCTGCAAAAGAAAAAATGAAAAAAAAATATTGGTAACCAACATTCTCTCTGATGAAAATGACTTGTAGCATCTTCATTTGGCAGAGACCTCTGTGTGCCACTACTAACACCCTGCAGCCAATGCTTGATCTCATGCGGAGCAGTCAACAGGAGGAGGTGGCACAGTGTATTTACAAAATAGGGTATGTCAAATGTCTCTCCAAACTTACCAGTAACTTTTAAATGCTAGCAACTGCTCATCCTTCTTTGTAGCCCTAGCTTTGGTGAACTTTCCTGAAATACTCCCATTCACCACTGCCAAGGGCATAAACAATTATCAATCAGCTCCAATCCGCTGCTATGCATAAATAAGAGATTCTCTTGCAGTTTGCTGAGCTGTGCTGTCACTTTTTTTATGACTAATAAAATATCACATGGAATTCAGAGCTTAACATAATGCATGACAACAAACTTGCATCAGGGTCTTGAATCCATTGCAGTGCTTTCAACAGTGGAGTCAGTTTGCTGCCTGTACTTGTAGTTATGTCAGTATAAAATCTCTAAAGTGTGTCTGGCAGAACATCAGCCTTGTCGGGACATAACAACTCTGAAACAGCATTTAGACCATCACAGACACCAACACTCTCTTTGAAACTCAGACTAATGGAATCCCTTTAGGTTAGCAGCTCATTAAGGTGAGGTGACCCACATTCTCCCTGTATGGTGACAAGACAACCTTTTGGTGTATTAGACCTTTAGATTCATTTATATGTAAAAAAGGAATGCTGGAGCTGCATGTAGCTGATACGTACATTTGTCAGGTCCTGAAATCTCAGATTAGCTGCACATTAGCTGCTTGCAATGTTGCTGGAATGCATCAAGGTTTTCAAATCTCAGTCATACTGTATATAAATCTCAGTCATATACTTGCGGTAGAACTGTTGCACAGGGCTGACCTCAGAAAATTCTGTTTGGGATTCTCCATGCTCATATACACGTTACACAGAAATACTGCCTAAAACATAAATATAGCAATCCAGAAATGAGTTGCACTAATAATAACCCAATTGACAATAGACAAACCAGTGTTTCTTAACTCTCCTGCTGCAGGCGGTGGCATAGCTGAAGATAAAGGATGTACTGTATATTTTTGACTCCACTCTGTAGTAGAGTCACAAGGTTGAGCAGTGAGAGACTGTGCTTGTCAACTGATCTAGGTAATTATGCAATAGATGGATGACAGTAAAAAAATACAGAAGAATGCCTGCATATACATAACCTTTTTGTAAAAATTTATTTAATAATTTATAGCCGGATAGGCTCCAGCTCTCCGTGACCCATGGCGGCGGATAAAGCGGTTAGGAAAATGGATGGATGGATGAACTTAACTTGGGCTTTATGACTACACAGTATTGACAAGTCGAAAGAAGATATGCTCACTTCACAAATAAAGAAAATATATATTGCATGTGCCATTTTGGATGTACTACAAAAGGGAACAGAAACACACATTTGTAGACACAGTGTATAATTGCCTTCCTGTACCGTGCTGCAGGCCCTTTTCCAGTCAGAAACTACAAAACACCCAAAGGCAACTGTTAGTGTGCAAAACTCTGAGATACAGAAAATGAAAATGATTACACTAAGAAGGCCTGTGCAAACCCCGTGTACCGCAGGGTATTTGTTTATCGTGCATATTGTTAGGTTAGTCTTTACCGTATGGGCTTATCAATAATGCAGTGTGAGTCAAAGTGCAATTACAATGATGAAGGCATCAAAATGCAGAAGAGAGGACGGTGCCCTGCCGTCCAATAAGAGTTGATTGCAAAGGGAGCTACAGACTGGACAGACTTTTAATTAGTGGGCTTTGTATCCTAGCCAAGAACAGCAGATTGGCTGCATGCTCTTCTTGCATCATAGTCATAGAAACCAGGAACTTGAAACATGACCATTTGAATTATGGGTAATTTGGTTTTGTGAGTAAAAGCTTGATGGACAGATTGCATCTGCTCTACATCCATCAAAAAAATGGATAAAACTAGGAAAAGTATGACTATTTAAAATGGATGCTTTTTGTGTTTGGCAGTTCATTCATGTAGTACGAATGAATTTGTTGACCATATAGACTCACAGAGTTACAAGAAAGTATATTTCAATGATTTGTGAAAAATGGTTTTCCATCCATGGCAACGTGTGTGTGTGCGCGCGTGTGTGTGTGTGTGTGTGTGTGTGTGTGTGTGTGTGTATATGTATACAAACATTATTGTAACTAAAGCTACATGCTATATGCTACAATGCCATATAGTGGATCATGTACATCACCTCTGGTTGCTGCATTTAAAATACTGGTTGAGAGTTCCTTGAATTGTTTTCTTCTTCTCTTCAAGAATTAAATTATAAGGAGCAAATGTGTACAGTGCGTAAACTAACAAACATGTGAATCATGAGTGAAGCTTAAAAGGTAGATATTGGAACTATACATACATATTTTAATATATTACTGCAATTTCATGTACAGTAACATGATATTACTCTCTTTAAAATGTTATTTGCTTTAAAATGTTTTTTTTAGTGATTTTCCAATATATGTGGTGGACAGATGTAAAGTTGAGTAAAGTGACGCAAACATGACTTTTATTTTTCCACATATTTTTTTTAAACAACTTTAAATAATAAGCTGTACCTGCATTTTATTTTACTGTAATATGTGTTGTTTTTATGTCTTGTTATTGTTTCTGGTCTTAGGGAATACTATTTCCTTATTTTGAGTAATAATGGCATTTACATGACCTCAAATGGTGATAATAGAGTGAAATTTAATAAATGACGACTTACAAAAAGTTCAAGTTTTGAAAAACCTCTCACAAACAATTTTAGTTGAATGTTGAGGACTATCTGTAGTGTGTGTCTGTATGTGTGTATGTGCGTGTGCGTGTGCGTGTGTGCGTGTGTGCGCGAGGCGGCATGTAGCAGTGGTGGAAATGTGTTTTTCTATGGAAACTAAAAATGCCGATACTCAAATAGTTTAACAAAAGTAATATTGATCTGTGAATGCTAAGAGTATCATAGGATAACATTGACTTTACCCTGGTGACATGCTGCCTGTACTATTTTTGGAGCAACCACTGTATTTCAGCCTTACTTTACAAGTCGCTCCTTCAAAGTGTAACTGCATATCCCAAGGCAGCTAGCTGTCTCATTCCCGCCAGATATTAAAGATGCAGCAGAGGACTGCACATGATGCACTGTTGGGCGTCTGGCCTTATAGCCTTGTAGTATGTGACAGACTGACCACTCAGTGTAGCAGGAACAGCCAGATGGTGGTTGGAGCTAACCAGCCATGAGCCACTGCTGTCAGACTCCTGGTGTCCACTCTGGAAACACAGAGGCCACCAGAGCATTGGCAGTCAGAAGCACAGACATGGCCTTTTGTGAAAGTTTCTGTTTGCAGGTTGTAGCGGAGCTAGTTGGTCAAAGGCAAAGAAGCCCCCACTGGTGTGCATGTGTCTGTGGGGATCTGTCAGCACATAGCCACAGTCACGAAATCCATCATGAGGGGATCATCTTTAAGGGAAAGAAAGATGGTCACTCTAGTCATTGAAAACACAAGTCCAGACTGGTAGAGCATCTTTAACTCTACAAGAGATGATGAAGGTTCAGAGTGAGTTACAGCCCAAAAGCTAAAGTACATCATGGTCATGAATAAAGGAAAAATAGACAAAGTGTTCTGGTGCAGCATCTAAAAGCATAACATCATGAAGGGAGAGGGTGGGGTGGGGTGTCTGGACTCAGCCTTAGACGGGTTGAGGCGTTTGGACATTGGAAGGAAACTTTGAGTGAAGTTGCCCCTCCTTCACATTAAAATGATCCAGTTGAGGTTATTTCATGTATCATTATCTGAATGGATGGATGGATGGATGGATGGATGGATGGATGGATGGATGGATGGATGAATGGATGGAGCAAAATCACAAATTGAAATGTTTTTCTCATCTTTTGTACTAAATAATAAAAACAAAACCCCTTCATTTGTAAATGTCACCATTTGTCTTGATGGTTCTAAAAGTTCACTCATTAATCCACAACTCATCCCACTATTCTATAACATGGATGGAAAAAATGTGCCTTCAAAAACATGAATTATAACCGCATTTACTGTCAAGTGGTGGTTAATCTGGACACTGATGCAGTTTGAGTTTGCTGCCATATCCTGCTGGTTTTTTTATGTTGAAAGTAAAGCAGAAAAAGGAATATTTTTACCTGAGGGAATCCACAGAGATGTTGGTCTTGTTTAAAACAAAGTGTTGTCTGACCTCTTTGAATGACCGTGCCGTAGTCAGGAATGTCCCTGTCGATACTCATTTTCATGAAAAACCTCCAGCATCAGTTCTTCAATCTTTGACAGGTCATTTCTGGGGAATGTTGGGCTAATGTACAAAAACAAAAATATGTTCAAAGCCTGCATTAGTTCCATAAATACATCACCGAAATTTTAGGGGCAAAGAAAATATTTTTAATCATCGCAGCACGATAACAGGATGATTCTTGGCACTAGGACATTTTCAGGCTTTTTGTTCATGCTGCCATAAAATTTTATGACTGATTTCACTGAACAATCTTTTGTACATTTTTCTCAGCAGGTAGCGCACACTTAGTCAGCCTGATCTGATCTCCATGCATAATAAGCAGCAGATTTATCATCACTGCAGATTGATGTCGTAGATGTGATGTAAGAATTTTCAAAGACGTTTGTTAGCTAACACCTTACAACTCACATGTGTGAAACAATGAACTGCATCCTCTTCACTGAATTCTTCTGTCTAATAACGTAATCTCTCACAGCTTTCCGTGCAGGTGGAATATGTAATGGGCTGGTTGTGTGTGATTATGGCTGCTAATACCTTCTTTAATCAAGACAGCCTGGTTGAAGGTATTCAGAGGGCATTTGTCTCACCTCGCCAGCGACACTCGCTGGCAGATGCTTTGCATATCAGGCCTAGTGGATCAATATGTTATTAGAGAACAACCTATCAGAGGCATGTCAATTAATTCTGGGCTGTAAGGCAGCCCCCCCCACCCACCCACCCACATTCCAAGCAACGGATGTCTGTGTGACCTTAGCTACATCAAGGTTTCATCTACTGGACTAATACTAATCAGTGGATAGTACAGATTGGTTGTATGGTTACCAAGGGTTATTGGACTACATGAAACATGTGAAATTAATACAGGGGTTGGGTGGATGGGAACAATAGGGGAGGGAACTGTGTCACTACAAAGAAATTCAGCATTGCAGAAAAGAAGGATAAATATTGTTTGATAATTTTTAAAATGATTGACATTATGTAAGGGTATCAACTACATTTAAAATGTTACCCATCTTGACTATTTAAGGTAAGTCGAGAGAATAGCAGTGCTGTAATGTAATTTTGTAATGTACAATTTGTTTTGCAGGTGTTGTGGACTAATCTGAGTCCATCCTCTGTAATTCCACTGTAGCATTACAAATTGCAGAAGGGGAATATGTTTTGTCTTGCCTTTCATTCTGCCACAGACAGAAGCCACGAGATACCCTAAATGACTCATGACACTTTTTGGAAAGCTCTTTTCACCTCGAAATCTTCACACCCTTCAAATCAATGCCTTCTAGCTCACCACTAAACCATCAATATGTGGCTCTTCTCTTTGTGCTGGCTCTTACAGATGCCTCGCTCCTCAGAATTTACACAGCGGGGGGATTGAGGGACTGCTTCCTTGAAGTAAAACCTCCAAGACAGCCTTTCCAACCGTTTTCTAAGATTGACCCTAAAATCCAACACTCTCTACAGATTTTCCTCTAGACATTTGATTCAGCCGGCGCCGGATGACAAAGATGGAGAGACTATTGTTTAAAAATGTGAGTGATGGTTTCCTCCGCCTCGAAAAGGAGAGGGATGGTGTTGATAGATGAACCAATACACTCCAGACTCTTTTTTCTGGGTTTGCTCTGTGTGTTGTTTGATTCACTTTTTTCCTGCTGAGGTGATATTTCACCCTTTTGCTGTGACACAGCGCAGCAGTGCCAGTCTCTGGCTGTGGATGTCTTCATTAGGTTACATCTCTATACTTTTTTTTTTTTTTTTTTTACATTCTGACTGTTGAAGGAAAGGCATTTTCACAGCTTGCTTTGCTATTCCTCCTCTCAATGCCTCAGCAGAACATATCTCATGACATCTCATAACATGCTATCTGAACTTTTAAAAGCATGGCGCAGAGCTCTGTATGAGGCCCTGCATTAAATCAGGAGAGAGGAAAGAATTCATCAAACAGGTACACTTGCTGGCTTCATATAATGAAATATCAGAGCTATTTCACAAAAAGTAAAAATCATGCCTGCAGAAGGTTGGAGGAAGAAAACATCTTAAGTGTGGAATACCTGCAAATATTTCAGCATTTCAACAGAAGGTAAAATAACGAACGCCAATTTAGTACGGTACATATTTAGCCCTTATTCGCTTCATAATTAAAAATATACAGTGTATGTAGTATACCAGCACAATCATCACACACTGTGCAAGTATTTTACAGATGATGCAGTTGTCACAAAAAAGACAAGTCTGAGAGCAAAAAGTTTAGCTTTAATATAAATTTCATCTAAAATGGACAGTTAAGACTTGATGACTTACAGAAATAGGATTTATTAATGGAAAATCTTTAATTGGCATTACACAGAGTGCACAGTTGAACAAGCAGACAGCTTAGTTTCAGTTTAAATAACCAAGAAAAGCTCACAAGGTGGGATGAGACTGGAACAAAAAGTAAACAGACAAACTGGCTCTAACTCAAGGCACAAAACAAACATATTTACTCCGGAGGGAAAAAAGGACATTTTGAGGGGAATTTAATGATCCAAGGCAAGGAGCTCTCATGAGACGGTATTGTCTTAAGCAGAAGTATTTATTGCTGCTTGATGCAGATCAAATAGAATTAAAGATGAGTAAACAATTGTCAACAAGTGAACAGTAGTGGTGTAATCTCTAAATTTCAATTCTTTTCCTGAACATGTCAAATCAGTGTATGTATGAAGCACATTTTAAAGATGGCACTGTGTTTCTCACGGTGCTGCACATGAAACAAAACAAAAAAAGAGATCAGGACAACAAATGGCAAATATCAAGACAATTTAAAATATTTAAAAACCTAAAAATGAAAACAATATCCTGAAATTTAAAAATGGATTTCAACAAAAAAGTAGAAATATTGCTTAAAGGTCTGCAAGGTAATAAAATATACAATCACTGCTCAGTTTTTATTTTTACAAGGTAATTAGTGCTGAGTGACAAAAAAAGAACACAAGGTCTGCAGGGAACTGACCTAAAGCAGTATCCTCTACATCCATCACAGAGTGGTGTCGACATGGGCTCAGAATTATATTGAAGCAAAAACTGTGTATTATTTTGTCTAAGCATATTAATTGCACATGTGAACTGAAATTGCATAAACAATTGTCAAGACTCGCACATGCTCATTTGATACATTTGGATTTAAATCATTCCAGCTAAAATCTTGATTAATTTTTCTTCCTTCACAGCTGCCCCATCCTCTGTTCAACTCCTTCTATCTTAAAAGCATCTTAATTACCACTCCTTTATTTTCCCTTTGTCGCCTGGCGTCTTACCCTCTCCTCTCATTCATTTCACGTCACCTCCCTTTCGTCAGCTCCTCTTAACACCTTTGTGACCAGACAACCAATCTCTGGGGATGCTACCTTCTGTTGATATGCAGAGCACCTCTCCTTCCAATCAGTGCTCGTGAAAGGTTGTTACTAATGGTCCCCAAGGAGGAAGATCAACCTTGAATACATACAAGGCCTCTGCAGGATCTTCGCAGGTGTGCTGGCACTGAGCGCCACAGCGTTCTTATATCTCTTGTCTCTGCTGAGGTTGTGTTACGGCATAAAGTGTATGAAATGGAAATACAGCAAATACATCTGGTATTTTTGAATCAATACAATGAGCAACAGTGCACCAAACATGTTATTAAAACAGCCCTGAACACTGATATGTCTTTTTACAAACCAACAGTTTCCCTGGGTATTTTTACCTCAGGCTACAGAGACTATGATGGGCAGCCACAGTCTTGAGCCTTGGAAAATAGTCGATTCGTACATTGGATGTATATGGATGGAGGCGGGCATTCTAGATGATGCACTTAACAACCATTGATGCTGTGTGTCACAGACTTAGGGCAGAAAGAGCTGACAGCGCTCATCCACAGCGCTGGCTTTCTTCAGAAGAGCCACGGCAGGCAATATTCTAACTATAATTAAGGGGTATAAACCATGTCATGCATCCATTAGAGCAAATAGTTGGCAACCAATCAGCTATGACATTAATGGTGGAAACCGACCAGAGATTTATAATTCAGCTTTGTTGTGAGACTGAAAATTTGTTTTATGTGCTCCGTTATGTTTTCATTGTAGTCATTGTGTCACTGCAGATGGTGGCAATCAATGTTGTGATGCCAATCAACATGTGTGCTTGTATTCATGCACGTTCACATACACATACATACTCTGTTCCTACTTTATTAGGTACATCTGCTCATCAGCATGAGTCAGTGCTTCTCCACTGATGTTGTCAGTTCATTTGGATGCTTCTGCTGTTATAATTGTACACTGGTTTGCTCTCTTTTCTGTTATTTGTATATATATATATATATATATATATATATATATATATATATATATATATATATGTATATATATATACACACACATATATATATATATATATATATATATATATATATATATATATACATACACACAGTATATACAGTATGTATATATATGTGTATATACATATATATATATATATGTGTGTGTCCCTCTCACCCTTGTGGGGTGGTATCTGTGTGTCATCCTCAAGCTCGGGTCCTCTACCAGAGGCCTGGGAGTCTGAGGGTTCTGCGCAGTATCTTAGCTGTTCCTAGGACTGCGCTCTTCTGGACTGAGGCTTCACATGTTGTTCCAGGAATCTGCTGGAGCCACTCTTCCAGTTTGGGGGTCACTGCCCCAAGTGCTCCTACTACCACGGAGACCACATTAACCTTAACCTTCCACATCTGTTCCAGCTGTTCTTTCAACCCTTGATATTTCTCAATCTTTTCGTGTTCCTTCTTCCTGATGTTGGCATCAGCTGGAATCGCCACATCTATCACCACTGCTCTCTTCTGCTCTTTGTCCATCACCACAATGTCCGGTTTGTTAGCAAGTAGCTGTTTGTCGGTCTGGAAGCTGAAGTCCCACAGGATCTTAGCCTTGCCGTTCTCAACCACCTTCGGTGGTATGTCCCATTGGGATTTGGGTACTTCTAGTCCATACCGGGTACAGATGTTCCTGTACACAATCACAGCTACTTGGTTGTGCCTTTCCATGTATGCTGAGCTGGCGAGCATCTTACACCCTGCTACCACATGCTGGACTGACTCTGGGGATTCTTTACATAGCCTGCACCTTGGGTCAGATCTACTGTGGTAGATATTGGCCTCTATTGCCCTTGTACTTAGGGCCTGTTCTTGTGCTGCCATGATCAGTGCCTCTGTGCTGTCTGTCAGTCCAGCTTTATTCAGCCATTGGTAGGTCTTCTTGATATCAGCCACTTCCTCTATCTGACGGTGGTACATGCCGTGTAGGGGCTTGTCCCTCCATGTTGTCTCCTCCTCCTCCTCCTCTTCCTCCTCAGGTTTCTGCTGTCTAAGGCATTCACTGAGCAGTTCATCTGTTGGGGCCACCTGATGTACTCTTGGATTTTTGATGTCTCATCCTGGACAGTGGCCCTGATGCTCACTAGTCCTCGGCCTCCCTCTTTCCGCTTAGTGTACAGCCTCAGGATGCTGGACTTGGGGTGAAACCCTCCATGCATGGTGAGGAGCTTTCTAGTCTTGATATCTGTGGCTTCTATCTCCTCCTTTGGCCAGCTTATGATCCCAGCGGGGTATCTGATGACCGGCAGTGCATACATGTTGATGGCTCGGACCTTGTTCTTGCCATTCAGCTGACTTCTCAGGACTTGCCTTACTCTCTGGAGGTATTTGGCTGTGGATGACTTCCTTGCGGCCTCCTCATGGTTGCCATTAGCCTGTGGGATTCCAAGGTATTTGTAGCTGTCCTTGATATCTTTTATCCTGCCCCCTGGTAGGTTGACCCCTTCAGTTCTGATCATCTTGCCTCTTCTTGATACCATCCGGCCACATTTGTCTAATCCGAATGACATCCCTATGTCGTCGCTGTAGATCCTGGTGGTGTGGATCAGTGAGTCAATTTCTCGCTCATTCCTGGCATACAGCTTGATGTCATCCATGTAGAGGAGATGGCGGATTGTTGTCCTGCTTCGGAATCGGTATCCGTAGCCACTCTTTGTGATGATGTGACTGAGGGGGTTCAGGCCTATGCAGAACAGCAGTGGTGATAGTGCATCCCCTTGGTATATGCCGCACTTGATGTTAACTTGGGCAATTGGCTTGGAGTTAGTCTCCAGGGTTGTCTTCCACTTCCCCATTGAGTTCTTGATGAAGGCTCTTAGTGTCCTGTTGATCTTATACAGTTCCAGACATTCCAGTATCCACGTGTGTGGCATTGAGTCGTAGGCTTTCTGGTAGTATATATATATATATATATATATATATATATATATATATATATATATATATATATATATATATATATACAGTTACAAAGTCCTGAATCCCTACGTGAGTTCTCAGATGTTTAATATGCCTGTATAAACCTGTAAACCTCTATGAGATTGCTGAATTATTACATGAACTTTCGACTTAACTGTACATACAGTACATACAGTATGCTAAATAACAGAATATCGAACAATGTACTGCAAGACACTCTAATTAATTCCTGCATTTGTATTCAAGCATTTTTAAAAAAACAATTAGATCATGTGGGAATAATTGTAATGGTCTTGGTTTAGCCAGATTACAGGAATAAACTGGCTTCGTGAGTTTTCCACCATTGAATGGATCTTACAGTAGTCCAGTAAAACAAAATGATTAGTGCCATTGTGAATATCACTAGTTTTTCAGAATAAAAGACACACTGTGCATCTTTGTTGCCAGCAAAAAACTAAATTGCTTTACTTTAAACTATTCTGATGAATTGATTTTACACCACTTGGCGTTGTCTTTGTTCATAATGGGCTACTTGGATGGATTGCATGTTTACTCAGCAAATGATCAGACAAGAAATTACTCTTAATGGACACTATGGATCCTTCCCAACCTCATTCTTTGTGTGATCACAGTTTAAAGATCAGATCGTATAGACAGTCACTGACAGCAGCAGAATGTTGTTGGGATGCAGCCAGAGTGTGATGTTTTACAGGATGAGCTATGTGTGCGGCTGCATATGCAAGAACCTAATTTGATAAGGTCAGTACAGACCCATGTTCTCATAGTGTGCAGGTTTTCAACTAGAACGATTTTCAGATCAAAAAGATGTATGATGAATCCAACTTTCATTGAAGTGCAGTAAACAATTACACAGAAGTACAGACTGTGCATCTGACCATTTTCAACACCCATTCATTCTTTAAGGGTCATATTCTGAGCGGAATAAAAGGTCAAGACCACAGACAGGCCACCAATCTATCAAAAGTCTGGTACGAACATTTACAATCACCCTAAGATCCACACCAAAGCCTGATTAACTGTCTCAGATTGGATGGAAAAATGATCAACGCAGGTTCCAAACACAAACCTTAACATGACAGACTTTTTCTAGATGGAGTATTGGTTTAAAGTGTTTCACCCTCTATCAGGTAACTAATAGAAAACAGCTAAATATGCAGGAGACAGCTGTGTGCCATCCAGTCTGCTATATTAATACAAGAAAAAACATGTTCTTATGAGCAAACTGAGGGCTGTTGGAGGAGGATTCCTTGTTATGTTTGCTGACAGTGACAGGGCAAGTAACCTTGGGATGTTTTGCCTCATCTATGATTAATCTGTGTGTGATTGCAGCCTGTTTTTTGTAATGAAAAACACACAGCTTTGCAAGCCTGTACCTCCAGAGAAGAGCATTACAATGCCCAGCATGTTGTCTTTCCTCTTCAGATCAGGAGTCTGCAGCTGTCAGGAGCTCAGATATATTAATTAATTGCTCAGATGTGCACAAACGGGTGGCGAGAGTTCAGATACAGAAGTGGGCAGTAAGACTTGCCTACTCAAGAAGATGTACTGTATATTAACCTAATGACCGCATCTATTGGCTGCTTGCATCTGCATCTTTAGCTGCCAGACTTCATCCTTAAAGATCTCTCTTGCTTCCTGCCACTGTGCTGTAGTGTACAAAAGAAGAAAGTCAGTCACGGCTTCTTCAGGTATCATCTAATACACGTTACTAAGATCTGTTAAGTATATGGTGCAGTAAATGTGAGAATTTTTTTTAAACGCAAGTTCTTTGGGATTTATTCAAACACACACATGGTAAGGGCCAAGATAATGACAATTGCAAGTAGTAGTCAGTTTATAGACATCATGTTTGTGATACAACTGTGTGATGAACATCTAGTGAACTGAGGAAAGACGAATGAGAGCACACATAGTCATAAACTGCATGTGTTCAAAGTGAGGACGATGATATGTGAGATTGTGAGATGGTTTCCAAAAATCAAACAAGACTTTAAAAATCGTTGGATAAAGTCTACTTTACCCGTAATTGTTTGGAATGATGCATTATTATATTTAAAATAAATCCGTAACAATGACAGCATGCATTGCTTGTTTGGATTGGTCTCTGTGTGCTTAATGCCCGTGTTACTCAGACGCCTTCGAGATACTAAGGGTGTCTTCTGGGAGTTTGCTTGAACATTCTTAAGCATGAGTATTTGTACCTAGATCACAGTTAAAGTTAAGCAATATATGTTAACATATCCCACATGCAATCCCAGTCTGAACTGTCTTCCAGAGCAGGCTTCTATAAAAAAGTCACATTCTTGAATTATACTGTAAGTGCATTTATTATTTATATTATTTACTTATTCAATCTGATATATTTATTTAACAGATACAGGATGCTAACTTTCTGTTTCCTGTCTGGTCACGTAAATTCATTCTAAGATGAAGGCAGCCAGTCAAGTTGAATCTAGAGGAGAGTATTTTATATCCTCATGTTTGATGTTCAACTTACCACACACAATGATTTATTTAAATAATAGAACATGATTATTGATATTAAAAGTATGACATTTTGTTGTCACAATGTTAATGTGTAAAATAACAAATAAATAAATAAATAAGATGACCTGTGACCCAGTTTTTCACTACACACCCTTCTGTAATATTTATGAATATGGTGTCAAAATATTTTATACGCTGAGTGTGGAAGTCATCCACTTCCAGGAGGGAGAAAATAAATTAATATTAAAGTGAAGGATGGATGGAGGAGTCTCAGTGGGTGAGTCTGTGGGTCTCTCTGTCTCCCTCTCTCTCTCTGCCATCCCCCTCTGTACACAGTTGTCACCAGGAAGCTTCCCATCAGCTTCCACCCCCTCCCAAAAAAGAGGTGGAGATGATTCGTTCAGATGAATTGCCTCAGGTGCAGGCCTGTACGAAACAAAACCGGCTGTTTCAAGGGAGCCTTTCTTCACGCTTCAGAAACTTTATACGAATGAGAACCGAGTCGGCTTCCCACCATAGGCTGCCTCCATAAAGACTTTTTTTTTCTGTTGCTCAGCTTAAAATCCATATGAAAGGGTGGAAACACAAGCACACTTGGGATTTGGTGCAGAAAAAGAGTTGGACTTAAACTGACAAAAAGTGAAATTCCTCAAAACCTTTAACAACTGATATGGAATAGAATGAAATCTGGAATAATATTAAACCTCATGGGGGGTTGAAAAACTCATATTACATCAAATCAAAGGCTGACAGAGAGATAACAGATTGACAGAACAATACTGATGTCCCTCTGGTATTGCACTAAGAAACATTTGCTGTGTTGCATTCAGGGAAAACATATAACACAAATGCAACAAAACAAATAACATTGCATTTCTGAAATTAGATGTATTTGTTGAGTTTCTGTCTCTTTTGATCTGTCATTTTCATCATGTAGAAATCATTGGACAGTTGGAATCAGCCTGGAAACTTGTAGAATTGTATCCTGATGGATGAGGGTGATTTAATTCATGGCACGATAATGTCTATATGATTACAGGACACAAACACAACAAGGCATACATTACAGAACCATTATTTGCATGTGCTGAAATATAATTTTTTTTACACAAGATTTGAGTATCATTGTTAAAATAGAGGTCTAAGAACAGAAAAAAATAATAGGGCACCCTCTCTCCCCACCTGCAGTAGCACAGCATATTTCCTTCTGGCTTTGACTGGTATTACTTGGATGGCTTTCGAATTCTAACCTGCAGCAAAACCTTTTGTCCCCCACTCGCAATTATGATAAAAATGCTGCCTGTAGTGGATCAGCTCACCCAGAAGTTTTTTGTGGACTCAAACAAATTAAACTAGCATCCAAATGCTCCTTTTGAAATTCAATCTGAGCCCTCAGAGATGCCAAGGAGCATCTCACTTGACAGACCATCGAAACAGTAACATTATTTAGGCTGACATAGTGTTCTATCACAGTCCTGGGCAATCATCAGAATCATTTATCTGAACATTCAAAGTCTTTACTCTTTCATTTGTCAGCCAGCAACTTGGCTCAAGGCCTGAATGAGGCTGTTACAGGCAAGCATGTTGTCTCTGATGCATGGAATTATGATAAGCATCTCTGTGCAGGAAATATGGATCCTGTTTCAAGATGTGATTTTTAATGTCCCATATTTGTTGATACATAAACAAACAGTCGGACAGAAGAGATCTAGATATTGATCTCTAATTTTCATGCTAAAATTGACAAAGTGATAATTCAGTTCACCCACTGTAAAATAAAAACACGGCCACACTTATCTAACATGGTGAGCATGAGTGTGCTAATGTTAGCACACATTGGCAAAACCTTACACAGCAGTGCCTGCAAAGCAAAGTTTCTGTGTGTTATCACAATGTGTTTTTTAATGTTTTTACTCCCATCAGTGTTGAGGCTTTGTCATTTAAATCATTTTTAGACAAGTAGTTGACACAACTGAAAGAATGAGAATGTCCTCATAGATGACAAATATGTGCATGGTTTAAAAAAAAGATTTTCACGGGGCAAGACAAGAGTCATGTCTTTATGTCTTTAAGTCAGTCAGGCATGCTTCAGATGGTGTTCTTTTATTCAACCTAGGTGTGCTTATTTATAATTTTTTTCCCTAAATTTAAGTGACATATCCGTGAATGTTTTAAATTTAGTCAAAACAGTTTTAGGCAAAATAAGGAAAAATCCTGATCCTGAATTTCGGTAATGCTTGCAGGGTTGTAGTCTCTGTGTCATCAACAGAACATCTTAATGTCAGAATTAATTGGTTCACTGGAATGAGTTTTGTGTCCCTTTTGTAATATCATCATATGTTTTCAAGACATACCAAGCTTGTTTTTATGATATCCTTTCTTAATGAAAGATAGTTATTGTTGTTTATTTGAAATGCTGAAACTGATTTAGAATTACCTCCATACTTCATAGCTCCACCTTTTTAATTTAGATTGTGTTGTTGCTGGCATTTAATGCCAAATATTATCAACATGATCTTTGATCTTTTCATAGAAAATCTCATAACTTCAGAGAATTTGAAAAGCATTCTACCAAAAAAACTGAAGGTTAGTTCAGAAACTTGTTTGTCTTGTAAATAGACCCGGTTTGGAACACTTGGATTATTTATGCTGGACATTTCAGCTGGCAGAGTTCTTTTTCCAAGGCTGAGGGAGCAACAAACACAATGAAATGCCATAATATTGTACTCGGAAGAAGTCATAAAACAGCAACTAAACACACACCGCTGCGGAAAGGACAAAACTTTTTTTCTCAGTAAATAGTTTGAGTTCAGGAGGAAGCATTGGAGAGAACTTTAACTGTTGAAGGTTTCCATTTGATGTACAGTAGATGAAGTTTCCCTGGTTCACCATCAATGAATGTGTGTATCCTTTCAGACGAACTGGTCATATATTAACCAATGTGCCTCTGTTGGCTGTCAGGGAAAGGCTCCAGGTGCACAAACCTTTACAACTACAATGTTTCAATTTTTCTCTCCTTTCCTTGACAGTCTGCTGGTCAGTGTGAATAGGTCTGACTTACCTGTATTGTGGTCTATATGAACAAGCAGACCATCCATCCATCCATCTTCCACCACTTACAAGTAGACCAATGCTTCTTCAAATCTAATATATCATATTATTCCTCACACAAGCTAAACAAGTTCAGTGTGAGCAATTTACTGCCATCCTTCTTTTATGCAGATCAGATCTTTGGACAGGGTTACATGTATAGAAAATACTTTCATTGGAAAATAAAATGCTTCTTTGCAATATTACTGACAGTCTTAATGCATCAGCAGTCAAACAAGTTTTCATATAAACAAGTATGAATGCAGACATAATAAAACATAAGACAGCAATGTTTCACAGCTGGTAATCGGAGCATGGCTTTTGTCTTATGGACAATATTGTGTCATCCAGTGGAAGTTCCCCATTAGAAATACTGCTTCTGATTGGTTGATGAGTCAGAAACACATCTTATAACAGCAAAGAACCGATGTTTTGCTTTTAGTAACCAATTACATCATTTCTTTCAGTAGTGCTGGTGTTTAAACAGAAAATTGTATTTGACTGTGAGGAAGGAGGTCTAGCATTTGAAATGTATACCACCTTTCAAACATGTGCATTTTGTATTTAAAGTTTGCTTTAAATGATAAAATGACACTTCCATTCACTGTCAACTGGTGTATAATGTAACTACAATGAACATTAAATTACACCGGATACAAAAAAAAAAAAATCAGATTCTGATGTGTTTATGTAGTGATTATTTTTTGAAATTGCACTTTTATCTTGTCTGGAGATTTTAACACTGTATCCATTTTAATACAATGCTTTTAACCAAAGTAATAATAAATGAAGAGATTTGAAGGCTTGCACTGTAATACGGTTCTGTGCTGCCATTCTCAAAGACCACAGACAGATTTAATGTTACTGCTTGCAAATTTGAAAGATTCTCATTAGTAAATCTTAGTGTGGATGAACACTGGAGGAGATGCCTTTTTCTGCCTGCTTTGTTTTATTCTTGTCTAAACAATACGAGTTTTGCTGGGAAGTCTCATGGGAAGAGAGCAGCTCTGAAACTGAACAGGCATAATTTTCTTCAAATCTTTACCTACTCATAGACCTGGCAGGTTTAAGTCATTAAAATTTAGGAACAATCCATCTACTTTGCACAAGTTCTCATTTTTTCACTTTTACAATGAACCATATTGTTTGTAAATAGTGTAGTGAGTAGGAATAGAAACTTCTCGACTAATGAAGTAAGTACCAGTAAGTCGACTTGCTTAACTTTTTTGAATTCTTAATATAAATTTCAAGTTTGTTTCACTGAGAAACAACCAAAATTAGTTATCTGCCAGTACATAAAGTTTGAGTTGCAAACAAGAAACTACAAGACAACCATCTCGCAGAGAGAAAAAATAGGTGTAGAGATAACAGAACATTTTTATGCATGATATACATTAGATTCCTTTATCAGAAAGCTCACTGTGACACAATTGATGTGATCAATTGTGACTTATAACTTCAGAGATCTCCTTTATCCCGTCTGACACATACTGTATATTTGTTGCACTCTGGTCCATTAACTATCTGGCTATTATGGAGACAAACATATATTGTATCTACCAGTAGAACTATACACACTGCAGACACTAAAAAACCTTGAATGTCCTGTTCTTCTTTATTATATTCTTTTAAAAGCTTAGTGAAAGATAAAACAGATCATTCATTCTCACCGCAGGCATCTCTCACATTTAAAGACTTAAACCAACCTTTTTTCCTCCCCTCCGCTGCACCAGCACTCTGCCTTATTGGACTTTAACACGACTGGTCTGATGAGAACATATGGACAGACAAATCCCCTGTAGCCTGACAGCGGGATATTCTCAGTGTTGATGGAGCTATCGATCATGCACACATTAAAATGATGTCGGCAGCAGTAAATGCCAATGGTGGAGAGGTCCATTAATCAGGAAATCAATGGCCGTGTCAATAGACTGCCCCGGTCCTGACAATGGATGACAGTCTGTAGGCGGAGCTTAGATTGGGCAGAAAGCATTCCGCCACTCAGAGTCTAACCCGACCCACTGCTGAAGCACCGTCCTGTCCTCCACCATCCCCAGGCATGACTTCATCATTTACTAAATCCATTTAGGGTCTTCAAAGCCCTGGTTCAGCTGCTGGGATATGAGCAAGTGTGAGTGTCAGCTTTTCTCCTCTCGCACCACAGAAACTGAAAAGTACAAATAAGTCCCATCCGTTGAAATAAGCTGTAACATTTTCAACTTACAAAATAAATGTATTACCAGTTAGCCTCAGCTGTATCTGACGTTTAGTCCATTAACAACTTTTAGCGCAGGACATGCTAAATTAAAATGTTCAGCATGGTAGAGGTTTCATGATAAACCTCCGTATCTCATTACTGTGAGCATGTCACAGTAAGGCGGCACGATGGGGCAGTGGGTAGCGCCTTTGCCTCGCAGCAAGAAGATTGTGGGTTTGAGTCCTTCCTGTATGGAGTTTGTATGTTCTCCCTGTGTTTTCTGGCTTCCTCCCACCAGAAACAAAATAAAGCTTAGGTGAACTGGTTACACAAAATTTTCCATCGGTGTCAATGTGTGCATGATTGCTTCTTTGTCTTTCATGTGGGCCCATAATGACCAAGGGTCTCATTCCAGGTGTACCCCGCCTGTCACCCATAGCCAGGTGGGATAGGCTCCAGCAGACCCGTAAGTTGGATAAGCTGCTGTAGACGAGACTATTGCAATCAAGTTGACTACAAGAAGATGGATGGATGTTATACTAGCAAGCTGTCTTTTCTCTAAAGCACCATGCATACACATACAACTGCTAATTTGGTTTTTGATAAACCTATACTACCATGTAAAATCATCTTAAAGTCAGCACATATTTAACCATATTAAGTATTGAAATATGTGCTGACATTGTTTAAAAAATGTAAATGTAAATCCATCCATCCATCCATCCATTTTCTTGACGGTGAATGACTATAGTCGTCTCCAGGCGCTTTTTCCACTTTCTGGTCATGGGTGTTATCCCAACTTGCTATGGATTAGAGGCGAGGAACACTGAGGATGCGTCCTGTAATAAATCCACCCTAATATAATCAAACTATGCATTTGGATGCTTTATAAAGTTTTTTTTTTTTTAGTGCAAAACTAAAAAATGTCTGTCAATGTGGGCCAGCAAGATTCACGCCATTCAAAAGCAGCTCTACAGTTGTCAGATAATTGCAGAGATTTTCTACTTCAACTGTGTACCTAACAATTCTTCTTTCCATCAAACATTACATGAATGGCAATGAAAGATTTCTTACTCAAGTCTAGACTAAAAATTGTTAGGTAATCTGCCAAAAAGCCTCCCTCTCCGTAGCTTCAACTTTTAGCAAGTGTGACGAATTGTGACTTCTTTCTTTTTTGTAAACGTTTTTCAATAAGTGAATTGAATTGCAAAGACTTGGATTATAATTTGGACTTTAGATATAACCAATTTATCTCACACCTCTATGCAATCTGCAACCCTGTAATGAAAAGCCAGCCTGACAGTCAGGACTGGCAGAGAGTGACACCTGCTTCAACTGGTTTAAATTAGAAATGCCAAAAGAAAGCAGGAAACTGTCAAAAAGAAATGTGTCGGGCATTTTACAGGTCTGATACGCTTGTAGGCTAGATGGTTGAGCTTTCAGTGAAAGGGTCTTTCAAAAGGTACTGCTTTGAAAGAACATGTACACAAGGGGAATGCTTCTATGTAACAGCCATCCATTGTCAACATGTTCAAATGAGGCTTGTGTAGATCTCCAGCAATTCATTCAGTCTGATGCCGTACTTGCGGTCATGCAGCAAAATAGCTCTTTTACTCTGAATGCCAAGAATGTTTAAGTACAGTACATTTCTAAGCTGTAAATGTCTGTCAGGTGAAGCGAACACAATGTATAATGGAGAATTAATTTACCACTGGATACAACAGCAGTTCAGCCAACTATTGACCCGGGTTTAACTACATGACAGAGTGATGGAGGCTTATGTGATAACTAGCTGTCTCAAGACAGGAAAGGTGAGGAGTGGACCAGCGGTGGGAATTATCCACCCAAGAGACATTTGTACATCTGCAGGTCTGAGACAGTCAGGGTGGCTTCGGATCTTCTTTACTTTACAATTTTCAGGATGCATTTCACACAAGGCAGGCCAGAAATCTAGCAGCACTATCCAACTCAATTCAATTTTCAATAATCCATTCGTTCATGTCTCAAGTAGGCTCTTTTGCTCAGAAGCCAACAGGTGGCACTACCTGGTGGGATCAGAGGGATTCCAATCCGAATTTCCAGGAAGTTCCCTCAGAATTTTGCAGGTGGCTTTTTCGAGGTGGAGGAATTTCCTTGCATCACATTTGACGATGTTTACAACTGTGAAGGTTTTTTTTCTTTGCGATAATGAGAACATTTGTGCCATTCTTATTGACACAGTCACACTAGAATCAAAATGTTCTAATTACAAGCCTACAGTTGTGGATTTTCAGAACATCTAACCCAAGATGTCTTCCCATGCACAGGCACACAATCAGTCATCTGCTGGTATTAAAAATTATTTTCAACCCACTAGATCAATCCACAACTCCAGGGTACGCATATTCCATTTTCACAATTTTCAATATCGTTGAACTCTAAGCAGGGTGCCACGCTAGAGTCAAATCAAAAAGTAGAAACATGTGATAAATTATGCGCATTTATGTGTGTTTGTGCGTCAGTGAGTAAATTTCTCCATACATCTCAGGTTGAGAACTCATTGTACCACAAATGATTGAAATTGACATTTTAAAACAGGAAGTGAAGGAAGTATGATGATTTCAAACAATCAATATTCAGAAATTCAACACAAGTCAAAGGTTTTTTTAAAATCTAAGGTGTGGTATTTAATATTAATGCCATTTTTGTGTGAATTTACCTTCCTCCTCACTTCCACCTTCCTCCTCTCATGTTCTCACCACTGTAACCTCAAAACACAAAGTTTTGCTGATTACGACAAATCACTGAAAGTTGTTATCCTGTTGGCCTCCTGGTGAGAGCAGCTGCTCGGCTGTCACATTAATCCTTGTTGCTTATGCAAATCTACACCATTTTGAAAGGTTCTCCAGAAATATGATGTTATTTAGGCTGCCAATCATTGTTTATGTAATTACACTAGTACATTTTCTCATGGAGTTCTGATGAATGACACCTAGATAAACAGTAGAATGGAAGAGTCAGAGCATAAAACAATTTTTTGTGCATGAATAAACTTTTCTTGCCTTGTAGGAGAGTCTTACTAAAATACATAATCAATAAGGCTGAATTCAGTAATGATATCAATGCATTTGTTACATCAATAAAACCACTTGTTTCCCATCAAAGCACAATTTATGGTTGAGAAAGCCAGTAATGAAGACAAGCTATCCAGAAGGGTATAATATAATAACTCTTTTGTCAAACGCGGCAATGTTTTTCTTTTATCAATGTCACCAACGTGAGAAAAGTTAAGGATGAGGCCAGCTGACTGCAATTCTTCTACTGTCTTTGGACAATGTTAGCATGGTTTGGTTGTGCAAGGATGAATGAGACTGCAACACAGCTCATCAGGTTCAATTGCTTTATTGATAAGTCAGGGGAAGCAATCAACAGCTGATTGTGAGTTTAATAAATTGTGCCTGTCAAGGACACAGATCTCAGCCCTGCTGAGTCAAATGTATCATTTGCTTGCTAATAATCCCATCATTACCCCATGGCGAGATGATGGCCTTCTCCAAGTCTTTAGAGCCTTAATACCAAAGTCAGGTTTCAATTAACTTCTAAACATCATACTAACTTTATGCTTTGTAAAATTAGTAGAGGGTAAACCCTGCAAGGAGGAGATTGAAAGCAGCCATTGGATTATGGACACTTTAAATCCTTCTTTAGGTTACTGGGTTGACTTAATCTCAATATGCCCTCTGGGCAGTACGAGTGGAACACTCATGAAAGGATTTTGGTTAGAAGTGATGTTGGGCATGATGATGACCGTGACTGAATCTCACCTTTAGTGAGTCCTTGCTGAACACATCACCTGAGCAGTTTCCCAAATTGACTCTTCCTCCTCCTTTCCCCACCAGTTTGTTGATCTTATTCCTTATCTAAATGATGATTAATGAATGGAAGAATTTTCACAAGGCCATGATTCCGTCTTATTATGGGACACAGACAACCTTTCAAAAGAAATATTGAAGCAACAAAATAAGATCAAAAAATGTTGTCATAAAGATTCTTTATATTTTCAACTTCCAGTGCTGCTTGAGTGGATTGTTTTTTCATCCAACAAAATCAAATAAAAGCACCGGAGCTTCTTATTTAACACACCAACCCAAAGCTCATCCTGCTGACCTGCTCATGCTAATTCTGCGCAGATTCATCATGTGAGTTTGTCAGGCTTTTAAACAGGCTCCGAGGCTGCTGCAGCCATCCATTCTTTAAGATGCCGCTTGTCGCCATGATCGATGGGTTGCTGGTTGTATGGCTGTCTCACTCTTCGACTGTCATGCACTATATATCCACAACTCCAACCCGTCTCGCATTCGGGACTTCCAGGTCACGCCTTTCCTCATTTGTGCCAAGGGTTTTTTTCAGCAGGCGCCATGTGTTCTGTCCATCAGAGTGAGGCTAAACCCAATATGTGGAAGGTTGCTGTTTTTAACTGTCAGAATATTTTCTGGTATATAACAGAAAATGTCCTCTGAGGAATTGCGTTAGAATTATAACCTTCAATTCAGTTTATTTCACTTTGGGTTTGGTGCCAAATAAAATGGATTTGAGCAGAAACTAATCATTAATATAATGGTTTAAAAAATTCTATCCATGGTGGCATATTTAAATGGCTATGCTTCTTCTCTTACATCTTACTTTATTCGAAAATGAGGGAACTCGAAAATGGAGGTACTCTAAATCAACAGCCTTCATGTCCTACAACCAAGGAGTGGGGGATCTGTTGTTAGTGAATGAGATGTACTATAATAAAGTGCAGACCTCACTAAGCCTCACTAAGTGCTACATCCTCATAGTCATAAAAGCCATTGTTTTATATCTGTCTCATGACCCAGCAACCCACCCACACCATCTGGTGTCAGTATTGGGCATGAAGATGTACAGCAGAGGTCAGAGGATACTTGTACAGTAGATGATTAAAAGGTGGGGTAGCTGAAGACAACGTAGAGAGGTAGGGTAGAACCTAATCACTAGTATGGCATCACCAGATGAATGGATGTTTAGCAATGAATTATTGATGGCGTTCTACAATGAAAGTGTAATCCAATGTGGGACTTTTATCACCAAGAGTCAAAACATAGTAGGCTGGATTGGAGGCAAATGCCACGCCTGTTTTCATGTTTTATTTTTAAGAAAGAACATAAGTGTGTGAAGAATACACTGTCTGTTTCCTGCTCTTTGACGCAGAGTGACATCTTCCCAATGTATGAATGCATTTGCACTTGATGCGCTCAATTTCTTACATTAAGCATCTCAAATAAGGCTGCACTGGTGGTAGCACTGAGATAAGTTAAGGCTGATTCACAGGCACAGCATGAACCTTCCTCTGCAGAACGAAAGCTGTGACTGCTGAGCAACCAAAATAATTGCTACCTCTATTGCAGACTTAATTGTTGAAACAAAAACCGTGTGTGCTAATTTCGTGCAGGAGCATGTTTTCAAGTACTTCAGAGGCCACTGGTTTGCATGATTGGAATTATTTTTCTTGCTCTAGTGAATGTAGTTTGTTTTGCATTAGCGTGTTATTTGTGACCACGCATTATAATTATGTCATGTCATCTTACGTTGAAAGTAGAACTTAATTGTAAAATCAGTCAAGTGAGCGGGAAGCAGAAGAAGGTGAAGACGTCTGCTTAGTCTGGACAAAATATCGGCAGTGACGTGACTAATGAGGAGGTATTTGTTCACTAGCCAACCTTCTCATTCAAAAATAGTTCAGTTATTATTTTGTTATTTATATAGTGAGCAGTCAGAATAAAGGAGTTTAATCATTTATTCCAGATTGTAGAAATGCTGCTTTTCACCTGCTTTATCTTTCAAGACTTGCGAGCATCACTGAGGAAAGTCTTCTAACTTTAATTCTTGGCCTTGCGTTGAACTCAAAATTGTAAAACACTGCCACATGCACAACTTCAGGCAACATATGCACATTAAGCTTGATTCCTCTCCCAACACTCTTGCAGAGACAATGGGATCTTAAAGTCTGGTCTTTGAAAGCTGTGTTACACAGTAAACAAGGATGCACAATACTTAGATATTTTTTCCAGCTGGTACCAATAACCGATAGCTGTCAGTTTCACATAGCTGATTAAAAAAGAGCAAAAGAACATAATTGCAGTACAAAAAGCAAATTGTTTTGGTATTAAAAATAATTTCAGAGAGGGCACACCTGAGAAGAAAGGAATGATTTCATATTTCACAGTTCAAATTAATGTTGTTGTGTCAAAACCTCCCCCCTCTCTGAACCGTTGTGGAATGAATTTCAAATTTCTGTTATGATGATATTTTTAAATTATTCTTCTCTTTTATTTATTAGCGGATTAGTGGAAGTTAAAGGTGCTTTCCTCCATCTACTGACTGCCCTTGTTATATCATTGAAATCAATATGAATTTCTATAATCTTTCTATAAGATATTGGCCAAAGGTCAATAAAATACAATTGTAATAAAATCATTTAAAAATGAAATGCACCGGTGGACCAACATTGTATCTTTGACAAATTATCAGCGCGATAAGTATTATTGTGCATCCCTAATATTTTAATACAATCAGGAACGAGGCGCCACGGATAAATCCCTTTGTATAAGTCTGATAAAGTATCTGCCCCAGCTGTCAACCTATTTATGTGACAGTTGCGTAGTGTCCAGGTCAAGCATTCCATCATTCCAATCAATCAAATCTGACATGCTTTCACTCAAAATGAAGTCAAGTCCTTGAATGGTTTACGTAATGTCATGAAGACATGCACTGGTTTGGAGGCTGTTCTCTGTTCAGCCTTTAATATCATATGTATTGCTACTATATAATGTATACACACATATTTTATATTATGATTTGAACATTACAGCCTATAAATAATTATTAATCAATATAGAATGAAAAAAAAATCAGATTAGATAAATTATACTTATTTTATTATTATAAAACTCCTTTTCAAACATGTAATGTGAATTGGCTTTTTCAGTTTGTTTCTTTTATAATAATTATAAGGTCTAAATTTATATTTCTTTCCTTCAATCATTCATTCATTCATTCATTCATTCATTCAGTTAATGCTTACAATAGCAATCCTGTCTGTGCAGTGGGAGTAGATGAAGAAGAGATTCAGCCGCTTCTGACCTCAGACACTGCTTGAGTCGACAGGTATGAAGTGAACCAGGGGAGCTGCTGCTCTTGCTGACCTCCTGAGACAGGCACTGATTGGCTGGCTTGGTCACTGGAACTATGCTCATTGCAGAATAAACTGTAGGTGCACGAAGGTAATTGCTCTGAATATTTTGTCATGGCTATATAAACCACTCATCACCTCATTAACATGGTGTAACATGGTGAACAATTTTTTTCTCCACATTTTGTTTTGTTAAACAAAACAGCTAGTTTCTGCACCTTGGTGTGAAGCTTTTTTGAGCTACTTATTTCCCGAATAAGTAGCTCCTAACATGCTTTAAGATGAATTGATTAATCAAACAGAAGACATTTCAATATGAACATTTGCAATATAAATATAATGGTAATATTAACATTAGTAGCAGGTAGTGAGAGGGACATGAGAGATATGTAAAATAAGATTATGACATTATCCAACCTTTATCAGTTATTGGGAAATATCTTATTTCGCTTATTTTCCTGTGTCTCTATCATCAGCAACACAACTGTCTTGTCGATATTATCAACCTAAGATAATTAGTCGCCATTCTGTGTAAGGAAACCTGCAGGCCTGGTGGAAATGACTTTATTGATGAGTACAGCAACACTATTGACTTTTCCAGTAAAGCAGGAATTAAAAAGCAGCATGTCTGTAGTTGTCATGAGATCTGCCCTGTGTCAGTTTACACTCAGTTTTAACATTTCAGATCAATAAAATGTCAAAGCAAATGAGTCAACCTATTGGATTCTGAACTCTTTAGCAAGAAAATAATGAAGCTACCAAAACAAGGTGGAAGACATAAAACTGAGTAGAAGTATTTCTCATGAAAGCTGCTCAGGGGTAAACAGATTTTATTGTGATATTTGGGAAATGCAGGAAAGTCTCTTTGGATTTGAGGACGCAGCCAGAGGTTAGTGAAGAACAACTTCGAAAACTGAACAGAGTGAGTTTGTTTGGAAAGGTTTGTGAACATAGCCTCTACTTGAACAACGAGACACCTACGTATCAATCCAAAAATAGTATCTTATGCATAAACGTGATGGAAGTGAAACAGTCATCTTTCACTATAATCTCCCTCATTAATATGGATTTTCAGAGAATGACGAAGCTTCAAACCATTGTTAGTTACAAAACCAATTTAAATTGGTTTTAGATGAACCTGTGGGCTCACGCCTCCTCTACTCACAAACTTCATCTGAAATTTAGATGGACATACATCATGACAGCTGAATAAGTTTCCAACTTGTCTGATTTGGAGCTGTTGCATGTGATGGCAGGGTGGAGAGGCCTGGTAGACAGAAAAGCCCCTGAGAGTTTATGAAAGAGGCGGCCTTAGTGTTGTCTAAGTTCTCATGGGGCACCCGCTAAGGGGAAAATAATGCCTCTATGAACAACATTATGGAAATACATTTCATCTGTTCTAGTTGCATTTGTATAAAGAAACAGAAGAAAAATTATGCTTCTTATTTTACTGCTCCTCTACTTAAATGTGTCTTGAGATGATGTTTGTGTCTATGTGGAGTGTTGTATAGTTTCCGCTTTATACGCAGTGACGGCACAGATGATGGGTGTTTTGTTTAAGCTAATGTGTGTGTATGTGTGTAAATGTGGATGATGTGATTGTGCATGATTGCGTTTATGAATGAGAGAGCATTGCAGTGCCTGCATTTCAATAAAGCAGTGTGTGTGAATTTGCAGGTGCTTGGTTAGGTGTTTGTATTCATGGGTTTACTGCTTTGTGTGTGTATGTGTGTGCGTGTGTGTGTGTTCTTTTTACCTCACTAATTTGCACAGTGTAGTACTTCCTGGTGAAACAGAATCAGATCAGAACTGGTGCTGAATGCTGCCCCTTGCCTGCTGACCCAACCACATCACAACTCCCCATCCTGCCCCTCCAAGTGATTTGCAAGCCACGGCTGTCTTTCAACAACTGGTCCTGTCTGCAACTGGAAGCACTTATTTTCCGGAGCATGTCAAGTTTCTACTGGCCTTGGTCTATTTGTGCTGACCAGAGACGCATTGCTGAAAAAATGCACTGCAAAGGAAAGTAAGAAGACCACGTTGAATGTTCAGCCTATAGCATACACATAAGTATAGCTGCCTTTAGGAACAAACTATGATGAGAAAAAAGGGCTTTAGTAGAAAGTCATAATGTAAGCCTTAATGAGGAAATGACTAAAACCTGAAGTGTATACATTTCTGGGAGTCTGTTTAACAAAATGACCATAAAATATCTGTAATGAGTCCCTCTCTCTCTGGCTCTCAAGCATGGCAGTGGAAGTTGTTACTCTACTACCATATACTACTACTACTACTACTACTACACCAGAGCAAGATGGGCCAAACATTAGTACCTGAACATCTTCATAATCTCTGACTACCCTCCCTGAATTATGTGTGAATCAGCATTGTTATTTTTGCACAGCAACATTTTTGAAAATCTGAACAACACCTTTTAGTGTCAGCAAGGCCACGTTTAGGTTCTAAAGGGCATCAAGCTGTGAACGCTGCACTTTAGTAATGAAGGTTCTTTTGCTGGCTGCCAGCAAGGGAGCTGACAACTTTGTTATGTCAGGACCTAAAGAGCTACACATGAACATCCAGCTGGAGTGATGTGTGTTCAAATCAGAAGGCAAGATTTGATTTCCAATCTGCCCTATATCTGAAATACCTTCAAACCGCAGTCCCAAAAGCTTCAGTCATCATGCTAATGTCTTAAGCTCTCAGAGAAAATGTTCAGCCGTTAAATTTAAACTCTGTGACGGATTGTTGGTTTAAATATTATGACACAAACTTCCACAGATTTAGGACTGTTTGCTACATTTGTATAACACTATTTTGGAAACACCGTTCAAATAATATCTTTGCGATCAGTTGCATTAAATAATTTCACTGCATTGATCTTGTCAATTTGAAATGATTGATCTGTAGGTGCACAGACCTCCTAGCATGGCTGTACTCATCTTATAATTTCTGACACTAGGTGTCCCTCAATTAAAAATTGATTAAAAAGGAAAATAAATCATGTGGTTTGATGATGCACTGAGGTGGAGTTGAATGCTGAGACTTGTTATATTTATTGCTGAACAAACTTGTGGACGTAACATTTTTAAATATTATTGGACAAAGTTTTCTTTGCATTTTACAGTATATACATCAAGTTTGACTTTGTCCTGGAGGTTATAGTGACAGGCAACCTCATGAAATTTCTTTTAAAATTAAATGAGATCATAGCACATTGGAGCCGATATCACTGCATGCCTGAAAAAAGGGTCAAATCCTTTTTAGATATCTAATTTAAAGCTATTCTATATTTTTTTAAATCTTTTTTCTTCTTCTTTTCCTTTCGGCTTTTCCCTTCAGGGGTCGCCACAGTGAATCAATTGCCTGCATCTAGCCCTGTCTTCTGCATCCTCTTCTCTCACACCACTTACCTATATCTTTATCATTAGGTATTTATACAAAATGCTCTAAGAGTTATCCGAATTTTAAATACTATATAAAAAAAACAAGTTTAAAAAATGTATATATTTGGATCCCAAGGCGTTCCCAGGCCGTTTTCATTTTGTCTGTGCTCATGACTTTGCCTCTGTGCCGCTGTTATTTGTGAACTGCCCATGAGCTGCTTGCCTTTTACAGCCAAAGGTAAAAAGATATAACTGCAAAAGAAGACAAGAAGGACTACAGACACAGAACCAAATGTCAAATGTAAATATTTAAATCCAGTTAAAGGGACTTTGAAAAAGAACAACTCACCTTAATGCTCTGGCCAGAAAAACGCAGAGGAAACAATGAGCTGGCAGGGAGCAGTGCCGGGTTGTTAGCAGGGGAGAGAATGCTAATGACAATTATAGTGGGGTCAAAATGTGGACCAGTACCCTTTTCTGAACATGTCTCTGTGAGTATAATCCTGGTACAAATCAAATCCACCACCATATTGAACAGGGATAATTGCAGACAGAGGTCTGATAAGCCCGTGTAATGGAACTCTGTCAATCACTTCATGTCATATCCCCCCTCTCTCCAGGGTGTTTGCTCAAACTGAATGAAGAAATCCAGAAGTACCTGACATTTACGTCCATCAGCTGATTGCTAGAAGAATGTGCTGGTTTAATTTCATTAACTGAGAGAAAGTAAAAGCAAATTTGTGCTATGAAAACCAATTACAAAGCCACTGACTGGATCTCTTATGCTCAGAAAAGGTCCTCCTCTCATTGTCTGTCTGTCGAGAAAGAGTCTCACGATTCACTGATTGAGGTATTTTTCACACAAGCAAAACGTTGGCCCCATGGTGCCAAATTAATCCACACATTTTGTTGGGGAAAATGATAGACACAGAAAATTTACATAATTCAGATGTTTCATACAGTTTTGTCTTCAAAGATGGACTCATCTGTTTGTAAATAAGTAGTCGGAAGGAAGTCATATCCATCCATTTGTCTGTTTATCACAGGTGTGAAACTGATCCCGCAAACAAGAGGAGATAAATAAGAAATAAAAATAAGAAACTGGGGGCTGAAGGGATCACTCTGTGTTTTCCTGTTGAAATAGAAAGGACATGGATAGATGCAGCCACTTATTTGCCTTGCAGATCATGGGTCTGATGAAGCTGATCCCAGCTGGCTATGGGCAAAAGGCAGGGTACACCCCGAATAAGATGCCAGCTCTTTGTGGGGCCATATAAAAAGCAACCACTCACACTCACACCTACGATCATTTTGGTGTGAACAATTCACCTAAACTGTAGAGCCCAGAGAGAATCCACGCAGAACATACAAACTTTGCGGAGAAGAGAATGGAGCCCAGAATCTTCTTGCTGTGAGATGCCATTACTACCCACTACAGCACTGTGCTGCCCTGGTGCTAAGTCATTGTCCCCTATTATATAAAAACTGAGGGAATTCTGCTTAGCTGTAAAGCCATCAGTGTTTATTCAATTAGTTAAACATAGATCCATAGTTAAGTGAGAAAGTATCAATAACCTCACAAAAAACACTGTACAACGTACACTATGCTCATGAGGATTGAAAAAGCATTGACCCTATTATGTGTAACTGTCCTCCCTTTATTGGAACCTGCTGTTTATCATCATCAAAACCACAGCAGTATAGTCACACTGAGTATAACCTAAAATGTAGTCTAGTTTAATAATTGAATATCTGACAAGTCAATGTGTATTGATGATTAAAGAAGAAAACAGGAAGGTGACAGAGAAAAAAAATGTGAGGGAGGAGTAAGAACAGTTTGAAATGTGCAGCAATGCAATTCATATTTTTAAAATGACAAAGCATTTTCAAATATTAGATATGGAAAATATATTATGCGTTACATGAGACCATAGAACTTTTTTTAAAATAAGGAATGACAATTATTTCCCCTCAAAATGAAAATACATTTACACACTACTTTACGTACATTTATGAACTAAAAAGATACTGGAACCAGAGATCTAAACTGCAGTCTGCAGCTCTTTGTTTGTAGTACAGTAATTCTTTTATTTAACTGAGCAGCAATGGACTAGGTTCAACTTAAGACAACAGTATAATGTGACTGACTGTTCAAAAGCGGGTCACAGGGAGCTGGAGCCTTTCCCTGCTGGCTCCGGGCGCGACGCCGTGACCCGCGACAGCGGACAAAGCGGTAGAACATCGATGTTTGGATGAATGAAAGCCATAGAAAATGGCACAAAGAAGGGAGACCCATCTGAAAGAAGATTAACAAAACTTTGGTGTAGTAAAATCTTCTGAAACATCGCAACGAATATGTGTCTTGCTTTTTTTCCTATGTGACACCGACAAGGGTGTACTTTGTCTCCTGCCCTTAGTCAGTGAAGTGTGGTAGTATTGACTGGATAACAACACCCATCTCATAAGAAAGTGCTGCAAAGCAACCTTAACATTCCCAGGATATCTTTTTTTTTTTTTTATTAAACCGTACATAAATATGATATATAGAATATGCAGCAAGGACATCTGACAAAAGAAGTACAAGGTGTGAATGTATAAAGCCAATTAAGTCAATGCCATTCAATAAAACCATAATTTCATTTATTCATTGCATGAAATTTATTTTACTTAAAAGCATTCTTTGCATGGCTTTACATCTTTTGCTTTTTTAAATGTTTTTCAGCCCCGATGGTGGGTCCGGGTTCGAGTCCCGCTCTGTGCAGAGTTTGTATGCTCTCCCCGTGTCTTCGTGGGTTCTCTCCGGGTTCTCTGGCTTCCTCCCACCTCCAAAAAGCATACGCTTCAGGTTGATTGGCCGGTCCCAAAAAGCCCGTAGGAGTGAGTGTGTGTGCATGGTTGTCCGTCTTTGTGTGTGGCTCCACGGTGCACTGGCATCGTGCCCGGAGTGTCCCCCACCTGATGCCCTATGCCAGCTGGGTTGGGCTCCAGCTCCCCGTGACCCGATACAGTGGATGAAGCGGCAGAAGATGAATGAATGAATGATGTCATATGTCATTGAAGCAAATCCAGTCCTTCAATCGGTTTATTTTGTAAATGACAAAATAATGACTTGGTTGCTGTTGCTGCCATCGTAAACCAATAAATAAATGAAGACTATACAACTCAAATGATCTGCGTCCTAGAACAGGGGATCTTCTATGAACAAGCAGTGATTCTCGCCATTCTGATCTATAATCTTGAACATATCTTCTTCAGATTAGGTTTAGCATGCATGCATGAGTTCAATTTGTGATGTACCGTCGTTGTAAGACTCCGATTTATACCAAAGACTGGCTCACATACAGTGTTTCACTATGAGAAAATCAACCATTTGGTGAGGAAGACAAATCCGTGAACTAAAAGACCCCATCCTGACAGGCGTGACTGCTGATTCTGTACCAACTTGATGGTTTTATTCTCAGGTCAAAGGAAATTGTCTGAGACAGGCAAACATTTGCAAAAGCCCTGTAATCTTCACTAGCTCTAAGCTACTGTGGGCAAATGACAGGTTGACCTTTACAATAGAAAATCTCTTTATCATCTGATTTTGAGATGAGAGTCTTAAGATGTACAGTAGACACTCGAATAGAGGTTTGCTGACGAAGAATGCCAAACCTTCTAAAATCATTCTGCCATCCCTGTGATGACTCCCTCCAAACACAGACTTCACACATACAAATGCAGATTCATTTGTTTTGCGTTTGAAAATATTGGCAAGAGCAGAGAACAAACTCTTGCACTTTAAACAAACCCATAACAAAACAGTGAAATGAGATATGAAGCTACACTTACTGAGTGAGTGCTGGAAAATCAATCATGGCCTTTTTATCTACAGCTTTAACTCAAAAGCATCCTGCTGCTTGAGTGCCATGGGCAACTCTCGCTTTTCTTCTTGTGAACATGCCCCCTTCTAGGTGGTAGAATAGTCTCAGCGCATGGTAGAGGTCATTACCTAACCACCTGTACTTCTGTCAGTCACAGCAATTGTCACAGCTGTCGCAGATCTGACAGGATGTTGTGATTTCAACTGGTTGGTCACACAGAGAGCACCCAGCATTCATACAAAAGGTGAAAGAGTCGGCCTGGAGCCCACTGAGTGGCTCCCTGTTGTTTCCCTGTGTGCTTGAAAAATATGTCGCTCTGAAAAGGCTGCGTCGGTACCGATGGGATGCAGACATGTTTGTGACATTACAAAAATGCTCTCTGACTGTGAGAACTGAGTAGCAGATGGGTTATATCACCTTGGTAACAGGAGTAAATTTAAACTTAGGGATATTTAAAGCTTCTGAAGCACATGAAGTAAAATGCATGGCACAAGAACATTAAGGAGATATGTAATGCCTTTCTGTGGGTTAAAAAGCCAATAATTTGGTTGAAAACTAAAGTCTGTCAGTTCTTTGCCTCTGAATACACAGAACACAGTCCGCAGTAGGATATTAGCATTTCCATAAACATTACACATTTTTGCACAAAAACTGTGGGTCAGGGCAGCTGTGGCTTTGGTCTACTATCAGACATTGAATGGAGGGACTGGGACATTGAAGTCCCAGTCCCTCCAGTTTACATGCTTATCTACAGTATCTTTGAGCAAGACATTAATACCCAAAGTACTCACAGGCACAGTAAATGTCCAAAACAAAAAGACCATCAGCGATCAGGATCTAATGTTAATTAACAACAACACATTCAAAGGTTCACTCCAGGTTAATATCATGAAATTGACTGGACTCAAAAATCCTTCTACTATACATGTATTTCTGTTGCCAAATGATGTTTTTTCTGGAGCATTTCCTCTGTCCTTCCAGGTTTATTCATTTATTTTCTTTACCGCTTTTCCGCCTACGCGGGTGGCTTGATCCTATCCCAGCAAACTAACAGGAGAAATGTTCCGGACATGTTGGCAGCGCATTGCCACCACTCACTCACTCACACCTCTGGACAATTTGGAACTGACCAATTCAACTACGCTGCATGCTTTTGGAAGTGGAAGGAAGCTGGAGAATTCAGAGAAAGCCCACGCAGACATGAGGAGAACATACATATTCCACACAGAGCAGGACTCGAACCCAGAACTGTCTTGCTGTGTTGTTTAATGATGAAGTTAAATAAGAATTCATACATACATACAATTCATACATCCATTTCAATCAGTTCAATCAACTTTTCAACTTAATCACATCAGCAGACATTTCCAAGAAATGATGCAAGCCACAACATAACAATGCAACAGCCTACAGGCACCAGCAGCAGTGTTTTCATTTGCGCGCGTCCTTGCGTCTTTGACGCACATTTTTTTTACAGGGACGTCAGATAACGTGTGTCCCTGGGATGCAAACTTTAAATGCACTTTTCAACAGAAATATCCACATTTTTTGCATATCTCCACTTGAATTTCGAACCCAGAAATCGCCATTTTGTATTGATCTCATGCGAGCTTCTCACGTGAGTTTCTCGTAGCGAGACTCACCTGCCTAATAATTCTGCCTTCTTAAAATCGATTAAACGGTAACACGAAGTCTGCTCGTTTTACGCGCTTCAGAGAAAGCGAGGAGTTAATTAGACCCTCCATAGCGATCACAAACTTATGCTTGAAAAGTCCCGTTTGGTGTCTCTGTCTGTTAAAGTGATTTAAAATATCTGCTGATGTGATTAAGCGCTAAACAAAAAAAGGTTGATTGATTGATTGATTACCACCTTGCCTCCGAAAAAAATGCAAAAGGTGGAGAAAAAAGCAAATGACAATGAGTACTTTCTTTAATAGAAAACAATCAAAAGTTAATGAAGAAAAAGAGACGGATATTACTGACAGATAATTTGTGTGGAGAAGGCTCTTTCAGCTTGATGCAGCATCCACAGGAGAATACATTATGTGAATTAAAGGCAAATTTAACTAAGTAAAAAGCGCAAGTAAAAAAAACCCAAAACTGTATTACATCTTTATTTCTAAAACTGTTATTTTAACTGACAACCAGGCTTTGACATATTGATAAAATGGATATAAATGTATATTTTTTTTTCTATTTACTTGAATAAAACATTAAAATAATAACAATAAAAACATTACAATTAACAGTTTGTTTAAGTTTTATATCATACTATTGGCAAAACTCAATCCCTGCATATGCTTCTACCTTATATTCTGTTATTACTTCTGGGATGATAAACGTCATGTTGGGATGCACAATTTTTTGTGGAAGCGCATCCCGGGGATGCACACTTTCAGTGAGGTAAAAAGGAGTCTGCAGCAGAAGTGCAGTACAGTAATCCCTCGCGCATTCGCACACCAACACACGCGACTTCACCTCATCGTGGATTTTTAGTAGGTAGTCACATGATACCGTACGGCATCCGGAAGTGTGCTATGTTCCATGAGTCACGGAAGGCAGCGCACTTCTGTGAGACACAAAAGTGATTTAAACAGTCGATAAGAGTGTAGGAAAAGTAAAAAGTTTATCACTATATCGTGGAATTCATTATTCGCATGAGGTTCCTGGAACACATTAACCATGAGTAACAAGGGTGCACCTGTATACAATAACATTGTGCTAACAGTGTGCCTGACCACACTTTTAAGACCATGATGTTTTGGTGTGAAAGATGCTCTAAAACTGATAATGCCACTGATTAATGGCCATTACTAAAAGTTACAGTTCAAGCATTTTAACACATTCTGCATTCACCAAATGATTTGCACTCCTCAACATATGCAGGATTTTCCCCTTACCCAGATTGATTCAGTCACTCTCATGCTTCTCTTCAGGTATATTCATGCCTGCAGCTCATGAAGACTTTCACGAGTCAATAGAAGTCACAGAGTAAGATGTACCTGATTAAATTGAAATTTTAAAAAAAATACTTGTAGGGTTTCAATGAAAAGGCATTATGATGCGGTGGCTCGGGCATCTGTACCTTATGCCTCCTTGATGCCTCGCTGGGGAGGTGTTCCGGGCATGTCCTACCGGGGGGAGACCTTCGGGAAGACCTAGGACATGCTGGAGGGGCCATATCTCTTGGCTGGCCTGGGAACGTGTCGGGATCCCCCCGGACGAGCTGGAAGAGGTGTCTGAAGAGAGAGAAGTATGGGCATCCCTCCAGAAACTGTTGCCCTGTGACCCGGCCCCTGGTAAGCGGTTGAAGATGGATGGATGGCTTTACGATGTACATAAATTCTGGAATTGTTTTGCCTCGACAACCCCAAACTGTTGTGGAGAACTCTGACTTAAAATGTTCATATTACATAAAAAAAGAGTACTAATATTGTATGTCACCAATTGTACAACAACAGGAGCTTTGTTTCCGCTCATATTTTTACAACCTGCAGTGAGTAGAGAATAGACTTTTAGCTTTAATGTGTTAACACAGTGGCAGAGTATTTCACAGTGGCAAGTCAGAATCAGGGCTCTGTGAGAGGTCCTCGGGGCCAAACTCTACCAGGTACCTGGTCTCAAAGCAGGTCTTACTTGCCAAGCCTGTCTCATTAGGAAGGCCGGGAAATGTCACAAGATTGCTGTTTGGGTGAAAAAGGTTGACCCAAAGCTGTCTGGGAACCTGCGGGTACAGTAAAGTAATAGGAAGTTTTGCAAATACAGTTTCATATTTTGGTCTAATGTCTGTGTGTGAGGTTTTTCTTTTTGTTGTTGTTTCCCAATTTGTGAATTTTGGTGTAAGAAAAAAGAGAGGGCAGACGAACAAGCCCTTGAAAAGGATTCGAGTAATATTACATCTCTCAATGTATTTCTAATTGCACTTAATGAAATACAATGAGGGGAGATGAGAATTCAAAATAGTCTGTGGTGAATGACGAGAGACTGATAGAATGATAGTCTATACATCCTGGTAGAGGTTGAAATGAGATGTGGTAGGGCTGGGACAAGATGAACCTCTTGGGAGACGCAGTACAAAACTAATGAATTCTTATTTTGCAATTCCGCCTATTGCATCTGTCATGCTGCATGACAGGTGCACCAGTTACTGTTTTGAGGCAATGGCTTGAAATGTTGCCACCAGTCTTCCCAAAATGAGAAATATATTAAGCCCTCACGAAGAGGAGAAATTACTCTCTCGATGGACTTGACAATAGGTCTAGGAGCAATAAACAGCAACGGAAAAGGCTTCACTGTTTCTGAAGTGGGAAGCAAAGAATAACAGATGATACAGGAGCAATAACTGATGATATTGTCACAATTGCTGTAATAAAATCTGACATATCAGCTGAAAGGTTTAAGGAGACATCAAATATTTCAGTACATACTGAAGCTTCTGTATTTTTACAGACTTAAAGTGTCTAGGAAGAGAAAACAGTAAATGCCCGTTTGAGTGTGAGCACGCTGACCAGAACATGGGCCTATTACCTAAAAAAAAAGCACTTTAAGTGAATGGATCAATCCAAATTGACTGTGAGTGTGAGCGTGAGTGGTTGTTCCCCTTTCATGTGGTCCTACAATGCACTGGCGACACGTCCAGAGTGTACTCCACCTTTTGCCTGAAGCCAGCTGGGATAGGCTCCAGCAAATCCGTGACCCTGAAGGTGGAAAATCAACCAGATGATTGCAGTCCTTTTGTCTTCAAGAAGATTGATGGATGGATGAATAGATGGATGGATGGATGGATGGATGGATGGATGGATGGATGGATGGACAGACAGACGGGGGGATGGTGTTGAGTGGATGTAAGCTTTTAGGTGTTCAATATACATAAATAAGTAAAGTAGAAAGTAATTTAATTTTGTTAATTAATCATTTTTAAAACCCTATCATGCATGTATGATAACCACAAAGCTCACCAGTCTAGTGAAGAATAACTTTCCACCCATTTAACATTCACAACGAAGGAACTCCATTTCTCCAATAAAATTCAAATGACAAATATTTTGGACAGCTGCTTTTGGAGCATTCCTTATAAAGCACATGAAGAATGTGTGTGAACAGGGATTACTCAGGAAAGATTTACTTTATAAGTTTTGGCTGAGATACTTAGAAAAGATGGTGAACAGATTTTTATGAAGTGAACAGAAAGTGAACTGTGTTTGGGAATTTTGGAGTTGAGAGCCTCTACTAAAGACAGAAATATGTGAATTAAAAATTGGGTCATATGCTGCATTTGATTGCGTGATGTGGCAGTTGTGTGTTACGTAAGATCTTTTCATGGGCGTATCTGCTGATATGTATTGACTGATGCAGATGGAAACCTTTTATATGATGGTGCCTGATCTATTTTTCACAAATTCTTGAAGTGATATTGTGGGAGCTGACAGACAGCCAGCTTCAGAGGTCAAAGATTAACGTCTACATAACAATGTTGTGTGAATTCCATCCAGCAAATGGCTGCACATGGCTACCAAGAGACAAACAAATCCTCCTAAAGTAATGTGTAACTTAGAGTAATGGGCTGTGCCTCTTTAGCAATCAAAGTCACAATATATAGTGTTTCTCAGACATCAATGGCCTTATTCTCCAAACTTTAATGGTTATCACTACGTAAAATGTTCCTTTATTTTGTAAGCAACTCCTTATAATGTTGAAATACTTTCACAATAGGTGGGCAGACGTAAGCTGCATCCTCTTTAAACATCAATGTTTGACTCACACAGACTCTTCTGATTGGCAGTCTTCATCGATACCAGACCATTTGAATGATAAGAATGAAACACCTGAAAACATCACAGAGAAACCCACTTTCATTAATGCAAAGACAATTTTATTCATTATTGACAAGTTGACAAGATAATATGTACCACAAGAGACAACAAAGTTTAGCATAGATATCATAATTTGAGATTCTAGAACTATAATACAGATTCTAGAAGCTAGAATCTGCAAATTAATCCTTTTGTTTGTGTGTTTTTGTTCATTTTTTGTCCATGTATTTGCTGGATTAATGGAAAAGGTAAGTACAAGTAATGAAAACATGCACAGGCAGAAACACCTCTATGGTATAGGTGTTTTTTGTTTTTTTTATAATCAGGTACATTTGAATATGAGCAAACACAAATGTGATCAGGTATGTGGAAACTATAATTTCATGTGTTCATTATCTTCCGTATACCCATTTGTCATATGACCTTTGATGGATGCAAACAGAATCTATTGATTGTTTGAGTTTTAGGTATCCAAGCCTATTTCCTGAAGTGTCAGGATTAATGGTCACTGTCTTTTTTTTTTCTTTTTCTTTTACCAGTTTAAATAGCAGAAAACAAAGGGTGACATCTTTGGTGTTAGGATTAAAAACAGTCTGTGGGCAAATAATGAGTGGTCAATAAAATCCCTCCTTTGTCTCAAGCAGCTCATCTGAAGTGTTCCATTCATCAGATATAATGAAGTTTTAATATAAAGGGTGCAGCCTGTGAGCCGAACCTTCTCCACTTGTGTCTCTCGGGTCAAGAAGATCAATAGGAACTCAACAAATCTGTGTTGATGATTCAACCAATCAGAGATTTAACTCTCTTTGGTCCCTTGGGTTACTTTTTGGTGTATGGATAGAGGTAATTAATGTCATATCTCCACAAAAAGGAAGCAGGTATTTTACTTTGAGCTGACAAATTGCCTCCAGCTGTCTTCACCTAACACTGTCAACCAGATTAGGAGGAATTCACGATCAAAGGTTGGAGGATTATGCTGGAAGTTTGGTGCTGATGGGAAGGGCCACGTGGGCCTCGACATTCGTATGCTTCATGCTCAGGTATTGACTTAGTTACACGAGGTCAGGTACGGACACGGCCATTGGAAGAAGGCATAAATAATAATTGTGTTCTAATTATGTATAGAAGCAGTGAGACATGGATTTCTTATGACTTCGATCAGGTGTTGTCTGAGCGTATCAGCACGAAGGATATCAATCAAAACACTGCAAAACCAGCTTCAGGCTTTGATAGGTCAAAGCATGGGTACAGGGAATAATTGAGCTATGGCCTTGACATCCCTCCAGGGTTATCCCAGGTTCCTTTAAATAAAGTGAGAGGGTGACATGTCAGGTCAACATGACAGCATTTAATCATCCTCCATGCGGGAGACAGGAAGAAGGCTTTTAATGTAATTCAAAAATCAAAGGAATAGTTTGTTGTGTGGCTCAGGCTTAGAAGATTTTCCCTCTAAAGCTCTGAAAACCAAAACAATAAAACAATGTTTCTGTGCTCCCATCTCCAAATTAAAATGTTACTGCCCTCACTATCCTCTCATCTCCATGTATGGGGGGGATTAACTTTGAAGAAAAAAAAAAAATTCTGCTTATAACTCACCTTATCCAAACACTTCTCCATCAGTCAAGGACAGAACACAATAATATTATTAGATAAGAAGAATATTGTTACATTTATTAAAAAATATGTTTTGCTTTTGGAGTTGATTAATGTTTACCTCAATGCCTGTAGAAATCTGTAAATGAGTATAGTGTTGACTCAAAAGAGTAAATAACCAGTATAGAAGGATGGAGCAACATCACTAATTCAGCAGACGAAGGCTGAAGGCAGTTCTGAATACAAATAAAGATTAAAGTTTGGGATGAAATAAAAAATAAATCCTTTGCTTTTCAAAGTGTTCTGTCGACATTTTCTTTCACAACAGTTTATTAACGGCGACAAAAAAATCTCAAATTTTATGGAATTACTATAAGGTTACAAAAAGGATACCTTAACATATGTCTGTTCATATCATATGAATAGACATGAACACACATAAATGTTTGTGGTTTAGCTTAGCATAGCATGAACACTGAACAGGCTGTTTCCTATTAGACTGCAACTACATATGCATGTGTTTCTTGTAGTTGCACTGTGTTGACTTCTCCCCCAACCAGAGCCCTTCTCTATTTCTTGCAAGCCTCACAATGGCAGTAAGAAATAGGTATAGACTTCATTTTACTCGCTGCTTGGAGTCTCCATTCTTGCCCGAAGGCAGCAGAATAGATGAATCCATAAGTTAACCATAATGGTGACTTGTCCGTTCACCATGGTGGATGAGGTGGTTCACTGTAATGTAATATGTAAGAGCCAGCTCATGGCTGAGATCTTTGTTTATCCACGGTGCTCACATGGGGTAAAGGGCAGCACCGCAGCATCTATAAAATATTGTTTGTGGTTGAAACAGTGGCAGACTCATGCAGACTCTTTCAGATGATTCACTGAATAATTTAGCAAAAAATGATGATTTTTCCTCATCTATTAATGCTATTAACTACAAGCCATCACATGATTTCTCCTCATTGTGCACAATTGAAAAATTATGCTAGTATTTAGACTTCTGTGCTACATGGACAGAGCCCCTTATTTTCTTATTTAAGGAGCCACCACTGTGGAGGTTTTGGCTTTTGAACATATATGTTCTTTATAGACAAACTTTGGTAGTCATTGAGCCACTACTTCATTGTGCTTTTCATCTGCTTAGCTGTCGATACTTTTTGTGCTGTGATTTGACCATTTCCTTGCATTCATCACAGCAGATTCCAAATCCATCAAAAGAAAATAGGTGCGCCAAAGATGTAATTTTAAGGTTAAACAAGCTTGGACATAAACATTGAGCATTTTCTTTGATGTTTGCTTCAGATTAACCAATATCAAGTGTCCTTTGGAAAAGGAGGACTGAAAACTTTTCATTTCCTCCATCCTCAAACATTTCCATGTTTCTAGCACTGTGTTTTCACACCACACTTCACCTATGAGGATTTGTGAGACATGAAACTTGCATTCAGGCCACATCTCGGAGTTCATCTATCCTCAGAGCATTGAACCTATATTGTCACTTTGCAGGCTCCAGACAGACTGTCACATGCATGCTTTTTTTCCTTTTGTTGTCCCATCAGGCCACAAAATGAGAAAAGCCACATAGATGGACTTCTGCAGTGATGCTTGTTTTTTTTGTTTGTTTGTTTGCTTGTTGCGGCATGGTGGTTAGTGCTGTCGCCACACAGCAAGGTGGTTCCAGGTTCGAGTCCTGCTCTGTGCGGAGTTTGCATGTTCTCCCTGTGTCTGTGTGGGTTCTCTCTGGGTTCTCCTGCTTCCTGTCTCTGTGTGGCTCCGCGGTGCACTGGCATCACGCTCGGAGTTTCCCCCGCCTCACGCCCTAAGCTTGCTGGGATAGGCTCAGCTTCCCGTGACCCGCTACAGCGGATAAAATGGTTTAGAAGATGGATGGATGTTCACTTGTTTTCTTTTAAAGGATTCTCATCTGAAAACTTGTTCAATTCCTCCTCTAAACTGGTTATAGTGCTTGATCCAACACATAACATTCCAAAGTCTCACATATTTTATATTTTATAAAGGTCTGGTCTCTGGCTTTCTGCCATGAAGAATTTTGAAGTGTCAAAAATGTATGTGTCTCTTTCCTTCGATTTACGGTTATGTTATAAAAGTATATTATCGTGATTGCATACTACAGTTGTGGCATATTTATTGTCTGCGAAGACATATTTAATCGCTGTTTAAATGATGACCTTAATATGACACTTTTTTGCACCAATTACTTAGAAAAACAGACATGCTGTTGAGACAGTTAAGAGAGATGGTTTCAAATACCTTCTGAGTTCTCTGAATTCTATATTCTTTTAGTAAAAGAAAGCCATACAATAGATGAGATGACATTTTATGTCAATACACACGCTTACTGATTACTGGTTTCAGCCAGTGCTCGCTCAATCCAAGTAAAGAAAGATGTCATCGTAGAGGCCATTCTCCATCCGTCTGCTTACCAGCCTCCTGTCATTAGGACATTACACATGAAAGCCATGCCAGATATACAGGGGGGAAAAAATCCTGCGAAATAGAAGATTGAGTTTGCTTTCCTCCCCCGTTCCCCTTTTGTTTGCCTTCCATCCCTCAAAAGTCAGCGTAATATCCATCTTGCTTTCTCCCACCTCGGCTGCATCTTCTTCCATCTCATAGCTTAAAAGACAGAAGAAATGATTACTTTTGCTCAGAGATATTGGGCTCTGACTCCAGTGTAAACTCATTTGGAAAGCAGATGCTCATACATCATATTTCGCTCACCAGAATGCAAAGCTGATTATTGTGACACCAGCTGAACCTTAAGTGGCAAACTCAGTTTGAAAACTTCCGAATTTGTTGATGAACCGGCACACTATAGTGTTTTCTCAGCCTCATGTGTGATCCCTGTGAGGACAGGACATTACACTGGCAGTCATATATTCCACAGAAGTATGAGATTCTCAATTCAAAAAGTTGCTTATAGCTGTGGCTGTTTCCACAGACTAAAATCATTTAGATGTTTCCCAATGCTGGTTTGTGAGATGATCATTGACAGCTTCTCTGTCGCTGTCTATGCTCAAGGAAATTTAAATAATTTGGAGCATAAGTACCTCATGAAAATTAATTAGTTATTGAGAAAGAAGAACACAATAAAAACAAAAACAATATGAATCTTTTGCTACATTAAACACACAGCAGTAATAGTAAAGATTCCAGTCAGGGATCAGTGGGCATGACTGTTTCAGTCAGTCTATTGCATTTCAAGACATTTTGTAAAATAGAAAAAAAACACAGATGAACATATAATTGTTCATACGATATAAAGAGACCAATTTCATTCATATAGCATACATTGCAACATGTAAAACTGTTTTAGTGGTGTGTGTCACCTATTGTTCTGTCTGAGTCATTAATCACCCATCCACAGCAAGACTGCATTCTGATCCAAACGTAAAAAAGCAATAAAATAAGATTAAATAAAACTCGACTCAAATCAAATTGGATGCTTCAATACAATGTATGTATTACAGTTTCATTAAAATTGTAAGTGCGTTTTTTTCTCTGCTCTGAGCTTCTGCTCTCGGGCTGTTCATTATACTATGATGTAAGTGGTCACCCTCTGTGTTACAGTACTGTATATCAACCATGTTCTTGGTTTTTATCTTTGGATCTGTCAGCACCCTCTGTTTATAGGCATTCAGAGTGATCCAGTGACGTTTGCATATTACGGCAATCAGCTGTGTCTTAACCCAAATGTACCCAGAGGGACATTGTCATTTTGCCGCTTCATATTCCAACAGGCAGAGAACACAGCATGACATTACAGGGAGTTGTTGTTCTTTTGGCTTTATCGTTCCACTGAGGACTGACACCACCTCGATTGTGGAGGCGGTGGCAAAAAGGTTTATGAATGCGTCTTTGGAACAGATTTTGATTTTGATCACAAAGGAGGCCTTCGTGTTCCATGCAACTGCTTGTAGACTGAGTGTGATTAGGTGTGGATGTGTGGAAAGTGTACTCAATGGAGGTTCCAGCACTTACTTTGTATCATAACTATGGAGGTATGAGAGATTTAAATCATTTTACAGCTGCATCACAGTTACTGTGTTTGCTGTTTTTCATCAGACTTCACCATCTGAGTTTTGCGGATCGGCCTCTGCTGTGATGTTTTGATGTGTGATAATGTCAGATGACAATGAGCATAGCCACGGTTTACATAAACATGGAGCAACATGGTTTTATTTTGGGACACATGAATTGGCCTGGTAATGGCTAATAGATTTACAACATATCCCACCAGGCTTGAGATTTCAAGTCAGTGTGACATAAAGCTTCAGGCTGTGCAGAGACAGCAGAGCACACATGCTAACAGGCATTCATCAGCAGTGTGTTGGATATGACAGAGACTCCTGGCACACACTGTGCTACTACACTCAGTAACCTTTTCTATGCTACCCCCCATCATTTAAAACCTTAAAAAAAATTCATATCTCTAGCAAAATCTTAAATAAATATGTGTCCATGTATTAGTATGAAAGTTTCCTGCTGATGTCACCTAATGATATTGATTGAATTCTTTGGACAAATGTGGCATAGGATTTTAATAATGACTCCATTCCAGTGATGCACCTGTGAAAGTAATTACTAAATGTACATATTGTCACAGTGTGACTGTCAGCACATTGCTGTGAGCTTCACTCCCATCCAGAGGAACATGTATGCATACATGCTTCATCCCAGCTGTTGGTCACACTCACATAGTCACAGAAACAATAGAGCATGTAAGACTGTTGGAGACTCATGCATTACAGCCTGACATGATGCTGATTGTGTTGAGGGTTTGAAGACTGAAGGACTGAAGCATTGAATTCAGATCAGCTATGAGACTGGGTATGACATCAATGTCAAGGCCAGAGATAAAAAGGTTAGAGATAGACATCCATTCACCCATGTCCGACTGTAATTACCTTGTGTTCACCCACTTCCTCCTTGCGGGTCATGGGCGTTGCTGGACCCTATCCCAGCTGGCTATGGATGAGAGTTGTGGTACACCCCAGGCACGTCGCCAGTGCATTGCGGGACCAAATGAGAGACATACAGCCACTCGCAGGAATACTCATGATCAGCTCATCAAAGGTACATGTTTTTTAGAGTTGAGAGGAAGGCAGAGAACCCTCACAGACACGGGGATACAGACACGGAAGGAACATACAGACTCCACACAGAGCGGAATTGAACCCGGAACCTTCTTGCTGTGAGGCAACAGCACTACCCAGTGAGCCTCCATGCTACCAAACTGTGGTAAGACAAGAAAGCATTGAGAGAGTGCAAACCTCTACCATCAAGAAGGAAATATTCCCAGCCACAACCAAAGTTCTGAATAAATATTCATCAGACGCATTTCATCAGTATCAGAAATTAATCACACCAATTTTGTTGATTTGTTTTAAAAGTACTATATCATGGACAAAACTAAAGACATAAGCATGTGCCTCAGAAACCTGACTCTGATGGAGAGAATAAAGTTATAGTTAATTCTGTAACCTCAAACAATCACTATGTCATGAGGATTACATTTTCCTTCCATCAAACATTTATTCACTAATTGCATTGTCTTCCAGGTTGACAAGACTGAAGTGCAGCGAACTGAGTAGCCTGACAATACGTTGGTGACAGGGTGTCATGGATGGACCTACTAGGCAAGGGGGTGAGAGGAAGACCAAAGAGAAGGTGGATGAATATACACTCAACAAAAATATAAACGCAACACTTTTGTTTTTGCTCCCATTTTTCATGAGATGGACTTAAAGATCTATAATTCATTCCAGATACACAATATTACCATTTCTCTCAAAAATTGTTCACAAATCTGTCTAAATGTGTGATAGTGAGCACTTCTGCTTTGCTGAGATAATCCATCCCACCTCACAGGTGTGCCACATCAAGATGCTGATCTGACATCATGATTAGTGCACAGGTTCATACTGCCCACAATAAAAGCCCCCTGAAATGTGCAGTTTTGTCTCACAGCAAAATGCCGCAGATACCACAAGCATTGAGGGACAGTGCAACTGGCATGCTGACAGCAGGAATGTCAACCAGATCTGTTGCTTGTTCATTGAATGTTCATTTCTCCACCATAAGCCGTCTCCAAAGGTGTTTCAGAGAATATGGTAGTACATCCAACCAGCCTCACAACCGCAGACCACGTGTAACCACACCAGCCTAGGTCCTCCACATCCAGCAGGTTCACCTCCCAGATCGTCTGAGACCAGCCACTCAGACAGCTGCTGAAACAATTGGTTTGCATAACCAAACAATTTCTGCACAAACTGTCAGAAACCATCTCAGGGAAGCTCAACTGCATGCTCGTTGTCCTCATCGGGGTCCTAATGCTCACATTCAATGGCGTCTGGCACGTTGGGAGAGGTGTTCTCTTCACGGATGAATCTCAGTTTACATTGTTCAGGGCAGATGGCAGACAGCGTGTGTGGCGTTGTGTGGGTGAGCGCTTTGCTGATGTCAATGTTGTGGATCGAGTGGCCCATGGTGGTGGTGGGGTTATGGTATGGGCAGGCATCTGTTATGGATGAAAAACACAGGTCCCTTTTATTGATTGTATTTTGAATGCACAGAGATACCGTGATGAGATCATTGTTGTGCCATACATCCATGAACACCTCATGTTTCAGCAAGATAATGCATGGCCCCATGTTGCAAGGACCTCAACACAATTCTTGGAAGCTGAAAATGTCCCAGTTCTTGCATGGCCAGCATACTCACCGGACATGTCAGCCACTGAGCATGTTTGGGATGTGCTTGACCAGCGTATACGACAGCGTGTACCAATTCCCGCTAATATCCAGCAACTTCGCACAGCCATTGAAGAGGAGTGGACCAACATTCCACAGGCCACAATTGACAATCTGATAAACTCTATGCGAAGATGATGTGTTGCACTGCATGAGTCAAATGGGGGTCACACCAGATACTGACTGGTTCTGAGTCCCCAGACCCCCAATAAAGCAAAAAAACAAAACAAAAAAAACTGCACATTTTCAGGGTGGCCTTTTATTGTGGTAGTATAAGGTACACCTGTGCACTAATCATAATGTCAGATCAGCATCTTGAAGTGGCACACAGGTGAGGTGGGAAGGATTATCTCAGCAAAGCAGAAGTGCTCAAACTATCACATATTTAGACAGATTTGTGAACCATGTTTTAGAGAAATGGTAATAATGTGTATCTGGAATGAATTATAGATCTTTAAATCCATCTCATGAAAAATGGGAGCAAAAACAAAAGTGTTGCGTTTATATTTTTGTTGAGTATAATCAGGAAAAAGGACAACGCGCAGTGGCGGCCACTCATGGAACGAGCTGAAAGGAATAGAAGATTTTGAGGAATTTAGAGACAAACTTTCCAAATGATTATTGATGCAGTGTTTCACTGTCAGTGTCACACAGGTAACCTAATATACAGTAATTGTTGTATCTCATGAAATGCGAAGTATAACAGACAGAGGTCAAGGTGGAAAAGTATATTTAATTGGCTACCTGATTTCTTTTTGTATGTTTATATATTTATTTATGTATTTATTTTTTATTTATTACCCGCTATGCACAGTGACATAGTGGCTGGCGCTGATGCCTTTCATCAGAAAGTTCCTGGGTGGCAGTAGCTCTGTCCATAAGGTCTTGGGCTGGGGACTGGAGGATGGTGGTTCAAGGCCCAAGTCGACCAAGTATTTTGGAGTGAGAATTGGCAGTGGAGAGGTGCCAATTCACCTCCTGACCACTGCTGAGGTGCTATTGAGCAAGGCACCATCCCCCTTACAAATTGTTCTTTGGGGGCGTACCATGAAGGAGTTTCCCGCCGTTCTACCCCTCACTTTACATCCGCATGTTTACAGGCTCCTTGTGTGTGTGTGTGTGTGTACCGTGTACCCAGCCTTTCACATGTAGTTGGCTGGGAAAGGCTCCAGCGGACTCATGAACCCTAAGGCGGATAAGTGGCTGTAGTTTACAAGAGAATGGATGAATTGATGATTATCAGAAATCATTAATTACCTTGTAAACATTTTTGTTAACCATGATTTAAATAAAGACACCGGCTAACACAAAAACAATAGGTTTACACTGAACACTGTTGTCAGAGTGAGCAGCTAATGGTCCACCACATTAAATATTGTATGGGGGGGAGATGTACTTCCGTATGATATGAACATCATTTTCACTTCGTTAACACTTGCCATTTTCAGCAAATGTAAGGAGAGATTTACACAGGCCATAAACCTTTAATTGTCTGGAAAACACTGTGTGAAATCACTTCAACAGGCAGACAGGAGACTGTTTGATTGGTTTAGTCTGATAACCTATAAAATCTTTTGAGATGTGCGCATTGAATAGCTTTAGGATGGTTTAACCACTGTCCCTTTAGTGAAGGCAGATACATGGCATATATAAATCAGAAAAAAAAAATGCAACCATCTGAGGACAAAGTTAAGAAAACTTGTCTCATGCCTCCATTTAGCTAGGTTTGTCTCCTTCTGTCTCTGAAGCTCTGATGTGGGGGTGGGGATTAAGGGGAATCAGGTGCTTGTTGCTGCCTCTGTAGTCATATCCAAATTCTCTCCAGTTACAACCACAGCTCAGCTTCACCCAGGCTTAGTCTTTACCTCAACTGACTGAGGGAGGCTGCTTTCCGTGTTCTGCAGGAGAAGAAAATGATGCCATTCTTTAATATTCATGTCATCACAAAGGTCGCAGTGTCGCCGGCCTAATGAAGTGAAAAGTTACAGAAATGAAGTAAGGACAGGATTCTGGTTAATGCAGCTGCATTAGAAGCATTTGAAAATAATATTTTATGATGCAATGCAGTGTGTAAATTACTCGTCTTTGCATCATGGAGATGCCTGTTGAGCTCTCATTACAGGTATTTTCACTTCTATAGTCCATTCATGTGTTTCAAACAATGAAAGCAATGAAAGCGTTGTTGGACTTTGGTTCTAATCTGGTTGTTTGTCAAACTGATACTGTTTAATGAGTGGCTTTGATTGTGAAACGGGAATTTAATAGCATCTTTATCTTACTTAACATTGCTTAACAACACAAACAAGTCTTGTGCTATACGTAGATGCAGTGCGGGGCTGTGTGGTTGTCTTCTGCTTCTGAATCAATTTGCAGAGAATTTAGTGAGAGAGATATGCTTTACAAGAGGAGAGTGGCTGAATATAAAAAAGACAACGACTGCGTGATTGAAAGTACAGAGTTGCTCGGAGGGAGTCTGCCGTAAAAGTAAAAGCATTAAACTTAGTGTCCCTTGAAAGCGTTTTGAATCTTCTGGAAACAAATTAATCTGATATGCTACACAGCCATTGACAGCTGGTTCAGCCATAATATAATGGAACTGCTATTAGGAAAGGTGAAGTAACTGTCCAACCACCATATGCCGCAGACCACATGCAGTTCATTCATTGATGCGTCCCTCCATCTTCAACCGCTTCTCCGGGATCGGGTCGCTGGGGCAATAGTATCAGGAGGGATGCCCATACTTCCCTCTCCCCAGACAAGAGTTGGTCGAGAACTGGTCAAGAACCATGGCCTCGAATTTAGAGGTGCTGATCCTCATCCCCCTTGCGTCACACTCAGCTGCAAACCGTTCCAGAGCACGCTGAAGGTCCAGGTTTGATGAGGCCAACAGGACAACATTGTATGCAAAAAGCAGAGAGGAAATCCTTTGGCCAAACCGGACTCCCTGGCTGTGCCTAGAAATTCTGTCCATAAAGATTAGGAACAGAACCGGTGATAGAGCGCAGTCCTGCCGTAGTCCAACATGCACCTGGAACACGTCTGACTTACTGCCGGCAATGTGAACCAAGCTCCGGCTTTGGTCTTACAGGGACCGGACAGCCCTCAGCAAAGGGCCGTGAACCCCATACTCCCAAAGCACTCCCCTCAAGATACCATGAGGGACACGATCGAATGCCTTCTGCAGATCCACAAAACACATGCGGACTGGTTGGGCAAACTCCCATGAACCCTCGATCACTCGATGGAGAGTGTAGAACTGGTCCAGTGTTCCACGACCGAGATGAAAACCGCATTGTTCCTCCTGAATCCGCGGTTCAACTATAGGTCTAATCCTCCTCTCCAGTAGCCTGGAATAGACTTCCCCCAGGAGGCTGAGGAGTGTGATCCTCCTATAGTTGGAACACATCTTCCGGTCCCCCTTCTTGAAAAAAGGGACCACTGCACCGATCTGCCAATCCAGAGGTACTGTCCCCGACTGCCATGCGATGTTACAGAGACGTGTCAACCATGACAGTCCCTGCACATTCAGAGAATTTATGTACTCTGGATGTGTGCAATTCATTCAGGTGATGTCATTTATCTAATCTGTATTCCTTATTTTTTAATGCAGGATGGCCTTGTCACAGCAGATTCTTACAGCAATGTTTTGAATAAGCTCTGCACTTTTTTTTAACTGCACCCACAAAGTCGCACACCAAGGACCTGTCTTGTCAGTCTTGGGTCAGCTGAAAAAAAGAGGATTGTAATGAATAAAAAATGACAAATTCATGAAAGATTTAACCCCGTCTACACTGAGATTTTCAGTTCTGACTTTGTGTCACTTGTGATGTACCGTAGGCACAGTGATGACTTCAAGTTTGTCACTGGACAGCCGGGACTTTTTCCTTTCTGCGCCATAAGCAAATGTTGCAGTACGTCAGAGAAAAAGCTGGATGAGCTGACGAGGTGAAGGTGTGACTCACAGCTCCAATGTCACTGTGAAACTAGAACATTATCACAAAGCCTGTGGAGGCCTGACAGCAGTGTGCTCATTCATCACATATGTTGAAATTTATTTGTTGAGATTTGAGAATTTCTCAATAAATGATTTAGTAGATTTAGATTAATTAAACTTGCCTTAATTTTGGCTCATTAAAGGAAAATATTAAGAAATATTCTTCGCCAGCTGTTTAAAATCTTACCACTTATGTATAAATACCTGTTTCCCATGTAGACAATTCCATATCAACAAAATTTGAAAATGTTATTGATAATCAGTCTCTGATTGACATTTATTTTAAGAATTTATTGGCTGCTTCAGTTAAAGTATGACAGCTTTGGGGCAGTTTGCCCAGTGCTTTCATTAGGAAATTATTCTATACTTGACAGGATTTAAATCTTAAATCTGGGAAAACACGATTAAGTTTCTTATTTAAAATTATGTTTAATTTTTTTCAATTTGTAGGGCATAACATTCCTTTGTTGTCTTAACTTTTAATGATTTTTTTTACAACTGAAATATTCTTGCTTCTTTGACAAGTGATATGTAATGTTCTGTTCAAAACAAAGCTTCTCTTTGTTTGTAATGTCAATCTGCTTTTAAAGGGAACAGGTCCAGAAATAACATGACTGACATTTAGATTTACAGTCATAGTAATTATATTCGTCATAGTTAATGTTCTTAAACACATGTGGCCAGGGTCAGGGAAGAAATCTCTATACTACAATGTAACTGCAACCACTAAAAGTATTTTTTTCCACAAGAGGACAAAGCATTCCTCGATGTAGTCCGATGTAGTCTACCGAGACTAGACTATTGAACATTTTGACAAACAGACACATCAGTCATAGTATACTGCTTACAACATACTGTACATCACAAATTATAATGACAAGCAGCAAATTAAAATTGCTAAAGATCTATCATTATTATTATATATGTCATTTATATATATATTTATATATTATAGTATTTTACACACTGTAGCTATCTACTTTTAATTTATTTCAAACTCACTATCATTGAAGATATTTCTCATCTGCTGTGGTGCCTATTGACAGAATGACTGCTGGAATGAATGATTCATTATTGTATATGAAGTATATTTTCTGTCAGACACTTCAGACAATTCAGTGAGCAATGAGTAAACACTGTGGTAATTAAGCAATTACTTTTCCATTGTGTTTTGAGTCCATTGAAATGACTTCATTAATGTAGCGGTATAACAGCTGACATAGTGGTGTCATGACATGTTGATGCATGAGCAGTCACCTTCAAAGCAGGTGTTTATGGGCATTTTCTTTCTTGCTAATTATAATCATGCAGATATGAAGTGAATTGAATTGAATTAACAAAGCCTGGAGTCAAAGAGTGGATTCTATTTACAGTGGATAATTGGGATGGGTATGTCTAGACTCCAGCCTATTAGACACAGCTTAGCCGACCAGTCCGCCGCTGATACCATTGCTCGTATTAATCTGAGCAAATAATGAAACGGAGAATGAAAAATGCACCTGAGGCAAATCTGAGGATTCTCTGAGAATAATAAGTGAAAAACAAAGATGACAAGCATGCCGCAGTGATGCATCAAAAGGAGGCGCGTGGGTCAGGCGCTGATATTCATCACATCTGTTAAAAGATAGATCTCTCATCTCTGTCTCTCAACTTCCGCTCTGTGGTTGTATGGCGGCCACGCGCTGTGCGACTTACTGTACGTATGCAAGTGCTTGTGCACCATTATATATGTCAGTCTTTGTGGTTGTGTGTCTCTGTTCCGTTTATGCCAGCATGACAGTCTTTTCCATATTTCCCCATAGATTCTTTTTAATATTTTTGTACACAGAAATGAAAACTCAGATTATACCTGAGCTGCCGTCAACTCAAATCATCATGACTCCAGTATTAATGGTTGAATGACTTCTTTGTTATGATGAAAGTTTTTCCAGCCTTGGTTTTACACGACTCTTTTTGTGAGATTATGAAAGTATACCTTCATAAACTCACAAACACAAGCTCATAAACCTGTCAGGATATAGTTTAAACACTTTTGAAAAACAGGCTTTAATACCTTGAGATTTATTTTATTAAAGATGTTAACTACAGAATCATTTGCTGGATGTTTTGGGTTTGAAAAAAATGTTAAGGAGTTTATTTAGAATGGAAAATCAACACAGACCCAACATTATCTGTCTATCTATCTGTATGTATCATTAGTCATAAGTGAATACTATCCCATGGGAGAAATAAATTACTTGAAGACAATATTTTTTGCAAAGTCCAAATGGAAGTCAATCACATGAAATACTACATGACCCCTTTGCATCAAAACAAATAGCACAGGTGGCTTTTCTTTTTTTTTCTGCACCACTTCCAAGAGTGCACTAACACAGGCATTCTGTTGGAGGGAATGAAGAAGCTGTTTTTAATGATCCCCAGTATATTTACCATAATCCCAAGCCTGAGGGAGCATCAACTTTTAATCACCTCAATCTTCCCTCCCAACCGCAGATAAAGATCAGTGCCCATTATAAACCTCATAAAGCAGCAGCTTTAAGATGATTGTCTCTCTATCTCTCACTGCTGAATGGCTCATTCATCCTGGAAAAAACGTTGCTTCATAGCTTGGCGTGTTTGATCAGTGTTTTCTACACCATTTGTCAGAATGTAATGATAATGATGTTGGAAAAACTACTTCTACATGTTGCGACATGTGACATTTTGCAAATATCACTATCAAATTAAATGTAATTATCATAATAATCAGATGAAGCTATGCTAATAAATGTCTCTTTGTCTTGGTGCTTCATGTTGAGGGACTGCTGCTTACTGGTAATGCTTTATTTCCACTGTCCCTTCATGTTGCGTTTCATTACTGAAACCAGTGCAGAGTTGTGTTACCCCTGAAGTACAGACATCACTTACAACTGCAATCAAGGCCAAATGTCTCCTTTAAATGTTTCTTTGAGAAATGCACAAGACATCCTGTGTTGCATAAACTGCAACATTATTTTTGTTATATTATTGTTATTAAATATAATATTATAAAATATTTAGGACTGTCAGTTTAACACGTTAATTAGATTAATTAATTACGCTGCAAATCAATGCGCTATAAAAATTAACGCAATTAATCTTGAGTGGCAAGTCAATGCACAAGTATTTTAAATTTGGCCCATTTAGTGACCCGTAGGGTGCAGTGGTACGTCACTTCGTACCTGCGCCACTAGTCAAAAGCAGGGTGACTGACAACAGAGATGGACGTGACACAGGAGAGCGAGGCAAGCCCACTCAGACCTGTGGGTGGAAAGTTTATTTATAAAAAGAACAAAGACGGGACTATCAACAAAAACGCAGTGATTTTGTAAAAGAGAATTTTCATATCACCGTAGCTGCTCCAGCCTAACGTATCATTTAAATGCAAAACATGTCAAGGACACATAGAGTTGTCTGTTGTCAGTTCCTGTAACGTTAGCTTACCCTTTTAAAGGAAAAGCTGTTGGCATCTTGCGATTGATGTTGCCTTATTTAGAGGCATGTTATACTATTCATTTTCAATTGCTGTATTGAGTCTGCTTTAGTATTTATTTTGATTGAGAGTCTGCTTATGTGCCTATTTGAGACTCAGCCTTAATTTATTTCTGAATTGTATTTATTTTATTTAACTGTATTTGTATTGCATTTTTGAGAAATGCACCTGGCCCAATTGGTTTGCTGATGTGCTTGACCTTTTTTCTTTTGAATTTCAATCATAAAGCACACTTAAGCAATGAAAATGTGGATTTCAAATCTTCTCTTCTTGGTGTATTCTATTGATTATTCATGCACTACAATTTTGTAATGTCCTAGAATTAAAATTCTTTATTTGGGGGCCTTTAGCAGATATGAGATTAAAATGTGATTAACTACATTAATTAATTACAAATCCTGTAATTCATTAGATTAATTTTCCTAATCGTCTGACAGCACTAATAATATTATTATTTTCTTAAGTTCTGTACTTACTATTTCACAAATATTTCCAATGAATTTCTAAATGTTTTTCATTTGGCTGCCCAAATGCTATTTAAACCGGAGGAGGTCGGAGAATGTGGAGCAAGATTAACTAACATGATCTACTGTTGTCACGTAGATAGAATGAAGGTCATGAGCCAAAGGAGTTGTCCACATAATAAAGTAAAACAATGCAGCATGGACACAAACCTAAATGTCAGGCTTTAGGTAGTCCATCAGATGCATACAGGAGACCTGAAGAGTAGCGCTCCATTGTGGTGGCCCCTAATGCTTTCTTCACACATCCCTTTTAGGCATGATGAGGACTTACCTTTGGTGAAGAATTGATACAAAAAATGCCTTGAAAAGTTGATTTCAGTAATTAGGATTTTAGATTCTTGAATTCTTGAAAAGCTGAATGCCAGCCATTTCACTGGTGGACAACTTGTTTGGTTGGTCACAATTACGGTGACCCATATTTATGATCACAAACCTGGGTAATCAATGTAGGACATGCAGTATGTGTCAGCTGCATTCAGACCATTGATTTTGAGTTTGTATACTTTGCATATGATTTTATGATTTACATATACTGGAATATCTTAACATGTGGCAGATTAATGGAGGATGGAGTGGGATATTAACAGGTCAGGGCCAGTTAGCAAAACATGATGACGCCAAATTATTCTTCTACAGAGAGCAGTAATTGGGTTATACTTTTGCAAAGGAGGACAACATAGCACTTCCTAGGGGGGAAATTGTTGGTCCACCATATTGGCAGATCAAGTGAATTAATCCCTTCTTTATTCTTAATCCCTTTCCTTATCATAAGATTATGAAAATCCAGATCCCTCCCTCCTCTCAAATATTAAATGGCAGCAATAATATAACTCCTAGCCTAAAGAGAAAAAGAGGACACACACAAAAAAAGTCCTTGCAGATCATGGCTGAAGTGCTTTGTTTTGAATTCCGTCCAGTTATTTCTAATGTTTCCAATCTATGAGCCCAGCCCACCACTCCATGAATAATGTCAGGGGCCAGCCAGGCTCTTGTATCCAGTAGTTGACAATCTGCTTAAATGGGAGCAAATTGAGAAAGGAAAAAAAAACCTTTCAAATGCAGTTTCATTCCTTTGGGGTAGAGGTTGAGACAGGGTTATTTTCTCAGCCAAGTCTTTTGCTCTGATGATGCATCAGCTTCTCACTTTCTAGCGAATATGTGTGTTGAAGACCTAGTAATGGTACGTAATAGTAAAAAGAGCAAGTTTGATTTCTGTTTAGTGTTTGAGCACAGATACAGCACATAATGGTGTAATGCTTTTCCATTATTACCTTGGCCATAAACTGGTTAGTTGGTTAGCTGGTTGGTTGGTTGGTTGGTTGGTTGGTTGGTTGATTTGAAGTGGTTGGTTTATACATAGATGTTAGAAATAAACACAATATTGAACATTAAATCAGTGTACACTCCATTGTACATTTAGCATGCTCCTCAATAACCTCCTAGCTCTTCCTGAATGATACAACAATGTAGTTATTTGAATGAAAGAAAAGAATACCAACAGAGACAATACCATCCTGTCACCACCGGCAGTCAGCCTGTTGGCTCCATTAATGACAAGACAAGCAGGCTTTCTGTCAGATCATGTGAGCACATCCTCCATCACCTGTTGGTCTTAACATTTATTATGTTGACTCTTGACAAATGACAAACAAGAGGATACTGTGTTACAGGAGGTGGCATTGGTGGCAAGGGGCAAATCTGTGGAAAAGGCAGCATCATTAACAGATTACTGGAGTGTCAAAATGCCAAGTAGCTACACAGACACCTTTGACCTCTCAAAAAAGCCACAGCAGAGATCACTATTAACCCTACAGAGGGTGGCAGGAAATGGATGCTGCAAGTTTCTGTGTGGGTTTGCCTATCTTCTATAATTTCTGCTAACAATGGGACAGGTAGTAGGTAGCAATAGGAACACCCAGAGAGCGAAAGGGAAAGGAATGTGAAGGTATAAAGAAATGGAGCTCTCTCATATATCAAGTCAAGATCCAGCCAGTGGACACAGCAACAGCAATTGTTTTCCCTCCATATTTCCCAATATTTGACAGTTGCTTCTCCTCCACTTTTTGTCTCATCACCTTCAACAACTACAGGAGAGAGCAACTGCTCACTGTGTCCGATGAGGTCTATCGATATCTTTCATCAAACAGGGGCTGATCTAATGTCTGTCTGTGTCCATGCAGGCAGAAGGATTAAGCCACATCATGCACAACCTCCTCGAGAAAAAAGCCTCGCCACATGAACACAGATTAAATCAAGAGTGAAATCTAATTCAAGTCTCTGTACCATGCTCTACACTTGACAAGATTGTTGCATTTGAGACTTGTGTTGCAGTTTGATTATTACAGACTGATAGTAATCAAACAGATATTTTCTCAATTAAAGAAACTACAATGAAATCACTTTGCTTTGTTTTCATTTTATTGGGCTTGTTGCTGCTTGCTAAACAAAGTTTTCCAGGCTCACTGTACCGCCTCACATCCACTTTTTCAGAATAAAGGTATCAAATTTATATTGGAGAAAAACATAATGTGTCCATGATACATTAAGTTTTTTCATTCTTGAATAACAGTATTCAAGAATGAATATTGTCATTCATTCACACAACACATTCACGATTAATTATTGATGTGATAAAGAGAATGGACACACTTCTTATTTTTCATATTTTACAAATTTGAATTCATAGCAAAGATAGCAGTATCCTGTTGGTGTAATCAAAGGTTAATGATCTCTGAAAATATTTAAATTGTGTTGGGACAACCAACTGATCCCATCACTTATGTAATGTGCAGATTCCAGAATGACGGGAAAAAGACCGGGATCAGAACTTTGTGCAGAGACAGAGCTCATTAGACGGGAGGTGACTTTGAAGCAGGATCTCTTTGATACGGATAGAATCAATAAAAGGCTAAAGGATGTTTGTTAAATTATGTAACAGTGAGCAGATCATTTTAATTTGCCCATATTGAATGACACAATGCACATTGCAACCCCCTGTTTAAAAGATGAAATGAAAAATGACTGAACGCCACAGCTATCAGACATATTTTTCAGTGATTTAAAAGCTCTGCATTTATTCTGCATGACATTCAGTTTTAGGTAAAATTAGCAAAGCGCGCACTCACTCCACAGAAGTGTGCCAAGAAATTTACAACATATGACCTGGAGCTCATTACAAACATACAAGTACTGGAAAAAAAAATTAAAGAATTCAAGTTTTCAAGAGGACATTAAAAATATTAAAGAGGGTGTCACTGTATTTACAGGCAATTTAAATTCATCTGATAAGACTTTCCTGTGTGGATTTTACATGTTCTCCTCATGTTTACGTATATGGATTCCCTCCAGGTTCTCAGAGTGAACTTAGAGTGATCCTGGAGAACACCAGCTACCCCCCTGGACACCCCCTTCTCCCAGCAGAGAAGCTCCTTCACTGTTAGACCGCTGTCACCGCACTCCTCCACAGAGACACTCAGGAACTCTTTTGTGCCCGGTGCCACCAGGGGGTACGATGTCACTCTCAGGAGGGGATGGAGGTTTCCAGGGTTGCAAAAAAGCAGGTGGCAGGATTAAGGGGGGTGGCGGGATTGAGGTGATGATGTGAATGATGAGAATGATGATGATGTAGCCTATTTTTGGATGTGCCTTCTTTAACTTGCTCATGTGCTTTTTAGCTGGTTGTGTATTCATGTTTTTTGTAGTGTATTTATATATTTCCAGTAGTGTATTTATATGTCTGAAGTTGGGAATATTTTTTTATGCATTTATATGGTTCTTATAGTATATTTACAACAATCCCTCGTTACTCACGGTTAATGCATTCCAGGACCACCAGTGAAAAATAAAATTCCAAGATATAGCAACGAACTATTTATTTTATTATTTATGGTCATTTAAACGTTTATGAACCCTTCCCATACTGATATTAAACTACCTTATATCTGTATAACCTTTTACCAAACTCTTATTGACTGTTTAAAATTTTATTTTTTCGTTAATACATAGAAGTGCGTCTCGGAACGCAGTTGTTGTCAGCAAATAGCGTGCGTGTACGGTATCACATGACTACCTACTAAAAATCGACAATGTAGTGAGGTCATGCATCTTGAAGCACAATAAGCAAGGTATTACTGTATATGGTTATTCCTGTGGTGACATGTGGTATATATGTGTGTAGAAAGTTTACAAATTTCCTTTACCTCAGGTTCTGAGGGACCTGGACCTCTGACCCCATTAGAGCCCATAGCCTTACCTCTACAATTATCCATCCCAACAGATTTCCTACTGGAAGGGCGATCCACAAAATCCATCTTGTGAGTCAGAACCTACTCATCCACTAAAGCAGAAGCCTTAACTTAAAAGCTGTATCATATGGCTTTCTTTGTATGTTTACCATCATAAGAGGTGCGCATGATGTGCAAAATTTTTGTTCAAATTATGGTGGAATCTTTCTCATCACATCATCTCTTCCACCGATCTGTCTCGCTCTTTTACTTCATGTAGAGCGCCCCCTAGAGGTCATAGCCTGTAGAAATGTAGAGATTAGCTGCATCATTGTTTCAGCTGCAGGGTTCAAAGCATATGAACGAAGTATCATCTTATATGTGGAAATTAAGGTGATCAAAATATCACGGTCTCAAAATTTTACCTATGATATTCCAAGTAAGAAATTAGTAAAGTCAAGTCTCCCACGCATCATAGAATATAACCAGTCCATGCTTGCAGATATTCTCACAGAGGCACTCTCCCATTTTTCCCCCGATTTCATATTTTATCACTTATGTTTCTATTTTAGCCTTACTATGCAATTACACCACCCATTAATGTGTCCATTATCCAACCCTGCCCTTGATAAAAGGCCTCAGATCAGTGTCAAATGGAGAGGAGGGCAAAAATAGTCTGTGACAAGCATGTAATATACCAGCCTTGGATGATTCAATATTTATTCACAACTGTTGGAGAGCAGAGGATGTGAGGACTGGCAATGTTTCACATGTCCTCTTCAGTTACACAGGCCAGGTTTAGCAGCAATTTAACCGCTTTAGTAGATACAACACAGTATTCAACAGAAATCAGCAGCAGAATATCAGCCAGACAGATCAATGTTTTTGTCAATGCATGTTCAAGTGGATGTCTTGTATTTAGTCATTATCAGCTAAAAAGAGGACAGAATATTTCAGTTATAATGGCTTTGGAATCTGAACGTCGCTTTGAGTTTATATCATTTGCTCTTTTGTCACTACGGCATAGTGCTTAATTTTTTGACCTTGAAAGTTATACAGAATGTGTACATAATTGGATACTAAACAGACATTGCAGCACACACTGACATGTATAATATCACCATGTTGAAAAACTGAATGATCGACCATTCGTCAGGTGCGTGCGTGGAGTCGTTGGTAAGAGTTTGAAAAAGACCAATATGTAATTCAGTACCTACTGCCACTGTTTATTCCACTCAGACTGAGCAGATTTAGCTAATGTTGTCACATCAAACTATGATAGCACTTTTGATGTTCTAAATAATAGAAAAATTAAAACATTATGAAATTAACAAGATATTATTTACATTTTTTATAATGCGCAGTGAAAAAGCAGCTCACCTTGAGGAACTCCTGTCCATTATGACTACTGGCCTGAGCACCAGTCAAGCCTGAGTGATCCCTGACTGCAGAGATAAAATGGACACAGGGAGTGTTAACATCAACCTACAAGCTGCAATAACTTCTGAATCCACAGGACCAGAGATTATTAAACATAGAGTTAAATGCCAGCTGAGACATACACAACCTCGTTTACATGCATGGACTGTAGACTTTTATACTTTGTTTGGGAGTAATTGTAATGTTTATATAAGTAATGTTTAGGCGCTGCACCAGCTTGCTGTCATCAACCTCGATTTAATTTGATTGAGCTTTCCATGTTTTGTTTAATGAAGAGAAACGTGTTTTACTAGTTTGTGGCTGCTGTGGAGCTCTCAACTAAAAGCCCCAAATGTAACATTCATCAGGCTGTCAGAAGACTTTTTCCTTTTTTTTTTTCTTTTTTGAATTAAAAGGGCTCATCATGTCCAATCTCTCTGAGGGAGGCTGACGCTAATGAGTGATCATTCATCACCTCAACAAAACCAGCAGGAGGAATATTCCTGAAAGTTGCTGCACCGCTAGTGACTGATCGGCCATCAGCACCAGGTATGAATGGGATCATGTGGTGATATGGGCTGCGGGCACTCTTATAGCTGTCACTTTATGGTAGAATATTTTCAATTATTTTTTAGACCATCTTTAAACTGCCAAACTGTACATTTCCTAACAGAAGTAATTGTGAAGGGTGAAATATAGAATCTACTGGTTTACTAAAAACAGCTGTATATTAATCGCTGCTAGACACACCTATGATGGAATCCACCTGGAACATTGTGACTGTTTAGAGGCTGGAGCAGACATTCAAGTGTAAATTTTACATTTTCAAATCAATATTGGATCTTAAAGCTTCTGGAAAGGTTTGCCATTTCATTTCAATTTAATTAATTAATTTATTAATCAATTTGTTTGTTTATTTATTGATTTTCTTTAAATGGTCTTTATCATCCTCAGTTGTTTGGAAAAATGCAGTATCCCCACTCTCCCATTTAAGTTCCACAAATGTTTCCTGGACAAAAAATTCTTCCCTGACCAGAATTATTTTTTGTGTAATCATAAATTTATCCTCAGTTGTTTGGAAAAATGCAGTATCCCCACTCTCCCATTTAAGTTCCACAAATGTTTCCTGGACAAAAAATTCTTCCCTGACCAGAATTATTTTTTGTGTAATCATAAATTTATCCGAGAAACAAAAGTATGTACTCATCATGAAAATGCTTTTGGATCAGATATATAATCTAAGAACAATTTCAATTGTTAAATATATTTCTTAGTGTCTCACCAATTAATGTTACCGTAGGTCATGAAGGAAATCTTCAGTCACTGGAAGATATTTACGACTTTCCTGTTCTACTGAGGTTATAGATTTTACTACAGCTTGTAAATGTTTCATCATCAATACTAATGAAGGTCTGAGCTGAAGTGTGACATAGAATACTGTACATGTATCCACAAAAATATAATGGACATCCAGCTGTCTCTCAACCTCTACACAGAGGGGAATATTTCCTCATCAAAACAACTCCTCTCTCCACTTCTGTCAAGAATGCCCGGTGGGATCCTGGGAAAGAGCAATGCCAGTGCTCTGAAGGCCCACATTGCAGCATTAAAAGTGTTCATAAATCTGGTCTGTGCTCTTCGGGCTCTTTTATGGAAATAGTGTTTTGTTTAAAGTTCTTTGTTTGGATAAATATAAAGACTATGGAAATGAGAGTTTAGGGTAAGTGGTGGAATCTAGTTGTGATGCCTCAGGGAAGGTTTTCAAACACGGACCTATTGAAATAAATGTCATTTTTACTGCTTTTATTATAAAGCAAACTGTTCCCCAATGAGCCCATTAAAGTATGCATTTTCTCACGTAAAGTTAAACAAAAAAATTTTTTTGCTCCTTTTTCCCCATGCTGGCATTGATGAATATAAACCCTCATTTTTATAAGCATCTTTTTATTCTATTGTCTCTGCTGTCATCTTTCTTTTGAAGTTCAAAAACTCTACTGTGAAGTGGGAACTGTTTTTTAAATGATTTTTTTTTCCTGTAATAAATCCCAGGGCTGCATGGGGTGTGTGGGGTTTTTTCTTATTTCAATCTGCCTGCTGATCTTTTTTTTGTTGTTGTTGTCTGGCCCAGTGAATGCAATCAGAATGCAACTCTTAAGCTCTTTGATTCTGCCAACAAGAGTTGATCATCTCCCAGCTTGTAAGCTGCCTATCAGATAATAAGGAGCTTGAATGCCAGCCAATGTTCTACAGTGAAGGTGGTCCTGGTGTTTTCACCTTACGTCCAACGTGTCTTTGCTGGCCTTGTCTAGCTATTTACCCTGGGGAAATCTCCCAAGAGCAGCTGTCCTTATCAATGTGCTGGTTCCCCGCTCACTGCCTGCCTGGGCTGCATTCTCCATGACAGCAGCACTGAGGTAGCGGTAATCTGCCAACACTTCAACAAAATTAAACCACCAAGCAGGCCACCAGGGAGGCAATGGGAAACGATTTCCTGCTCACCATGATATGGCAACAGATGCCAATGACATTAATATGACTTTGCATCTGCAAGGAATGAGCACAGCAACAAATCTGGTGCCTTTAATGCGCCTACTGACATTTTCCTTAAAGGGTTAATTCACTCAAAAGATAATTAAACACCTTGTCATTTTCCTTCTCTGCTCTGTGTGCATCGGGATATCATTAAATCACTGGATTTTTCTTATGTCACCTCAGTAAAACGGACTGTAATGCAATTCTCTGTGCTTAAAGTGAAAGTGTAATGTCTGAAAAATGAACAGCTGTTTGGAAAGTGAGACAGAGAGAGAGGGAGGTCAACCGGGCTCTATAGTGGCAGCAGTAATAGTAGTGGTAACCGCACCACAAAAGTTTGTTTGTTTGGGGGTTTTTTTTGTTGGGTGTTTCTATTATGACACAAAAATATGCTGGATGAATGGATTGACTGGTATGCAAGTGAAGGATGTGGTATGGCTCAGAGAACATGTCATTTTCTGTATGGATTAACATATAGTAGATGAAAAAGTTTATTTTTCCCACATTCTTTCACATCATGTGTTCGTGGATTATTTCTGTTTTTCCTGATTACTGCTGCCTTGGAGGTCATGTTTCTGTCAGTGTTTTGAGTGTATAGTTCTTATTTCTGGACTGAACCAGCATATTTTAAGATTTCAATTTATCTTTCTCCATGGCAGATGATTTAATTAGTGTTCTGTCTTTTTTTTCTACTCAAAGTAAGTGTTGTTGTTTTTTTCACTTGATATTTTGCAGTACAGTTGGAACACATTATGTTTTTATCTCACACACAAATTGTAGAGAATTTATTTTTCTGGAAAAGAAACTTATGATTAAAAAAAACTCACCAAAAGACAGAGGTGACTGAACCAAACTAATCAGTCCATTTTTTTTTTTGTTTATTTCTAATTAAACATAATTCTAAGAATTCCTCCTTTGGTGATGTGATGAGGGGGGCAGTGTCCCAGAGGACAGATACGAAACGCACAATATTTCCAAATGCGCATGCTATCAATGATTACAGAGGAATAAGACACACAAATCAGAACTACTCATTGATTGCATGTTCGGACAAGCTGCATGGTTTGTTGTCACTGAAGCCCTCGTGACATTGTAAAGCTTTTACTGATGCATTTTCTATTTTTTTGTGTGTTCCAATGCTGTTGTTAAACCTCCTCACTATGCTGCCAACATTGTGAGTGGTTCAGGGTGAAAACAGTCAGTTGTTGCATGTGAGACCAAATTCGACTTCTCATTTGAAGTATCTTTGGAAAGCGGCACAGCTCATCATGAGCTAAAACAAGGAGACGGAGGAGAAGCATGAGGATTAGTCTGGCACATACTGAGATGATAATAAGCAAAGCATCGAAGTGACATGGAAAAAGAGGAATGGAGAAATAGAGGAATGCAGGGACACAAACAAAAGAAACACAGAAGGGGTGGTTATAAAATGATTATGATGCACGCTATATAGAATTAAATTATTTTTAAAAGACCAAAAGGCCTATCAGATGGCTGTGTCTCACCATCTGCTGTCTGCTGTCAACATGTACAGTGGTACCTCTACATACAAAGTTAATTGGTTCCGAAAGAAATTACGTAAGTAGAAAATTTCCTAAATAGAGACTCCTGTTCCATGCAAATGCCCTAATCCGTTCCAAACCCCCCAAAAAATCCCAACATAAATGTTTTATAAAGCATAAAAATACATCAAAACATGTAACAAATACATGTTACAATTAGATTATTACACAATAGATGATAGTTGTGCATAACGTAAAAAACAAAGAATAGAGTAAAGAATAAAAATGATGGTCATTTACCTTTTAACAGCTGGCGATTGTAGATGCATTACGGCTATATCCTTTGGCGAGATCAACCAAACATATACCTTTTTCATGCTTTTCTATTATCTCTTGCTTTGTATGGACAAAAAAGTCTTTTCTTCGTCTTTTCTTTTCCTCTTTTCTCCGTCACTGTCTGGGGGTCCACAGCGAATACTCAAAAAGTTAATATATTTACGTAAAACTATCAGAACACCTCATGGGTCGAGGACCGAATGACGAGAACGCAGCATAAACACCTATCTAGCTCCACACAGAGGTCCCTCTTGGCCAATGGGATGCCAGGAAGATACTAGGTAATAGCCATGGCAAAGCAGCTATGAGAATGGCGCATTCAAGAACCTGTGGGAGCTGCGAGTATCAACCCATACTGTATTTTTACCTTTTGTAAGTTGACATTTCTTTCATAACTAGAGGTGATATTTTCCTGCTGAGGAGCTTCTCGTGCATCCCTGTGGAGGCTGTGGACATCGATCCTGAATGGTCGATGTTCAAAGCTTCCATTACTGAAGCTGCAGCTGAGGTCTCAAGGTCTTGGGTACCTCAAGGGGTGGTAACCCTTGAACACCATGGTGGACCCCGGTGGTCAGGGAAGCCGTCCAACTGAAGAAGGAGGCTTTCAGGGGCATGTTGTCCCTGGGGACTCCTGAGGCAGTTCCAGGAATCCAACAGGCCAGAAGGACTGCAGCCGCGATTGTGATGGAGGCAAAACAGAGGGTGTGGGAGGAGTTCGGAGAGGCCATGGAGAAGGACATTCGGACGGCACCAAAGATGTTCTGTAGGACTGTCCGACAACTCAGGAGGAGAAAGCGGGGGACCATCCAAAGTGTATACGGCAAGGATGGGACACTGTTGACCTCAACTGAGGAGGTTGTCGGTCAGTGAAAGGAACACTTTGAGGAACTCCTGAATCCAACTACCCCAACTGACCCATCTTCTGTTGCAGAGGCAGACCTGGAGATGATGGGGGATTTGAATCAACCTCTCTGAGCGAAGTCAGAGGTTAAGCAACATCAAGGTAGCAAAGCCTCGGTTGTTGATGAGATTCACCCTGAAATGCTGAAGGCTCTGGGTGTTGAGGGACTGTCATGGCTGACACGCCTCTTTAACATTGCATGGAAGTCTAGGACAGTGCCGAAAGAGTAGCATATTGAGTGGCGTTTAGATTCCCGGCAGTAAGTCAGACTTGTTCCGAGTGGCTGTTGGCCTTCACCAGGGCTGCGCTTTATCATCAATTTGGTTCGTGATTTTCATGGACAGGATATTGAGGCATAGTCGTGATGAGGAGGGGTTACAGTTTTGTGGGCTGAGGATTGCATTGCTGCTTATCGCAGATGATGTGGTCCTGGTTGCATCATCGTCCCGTGACCTGCAGGGCTCACTGGTCCGGTTTGCAGCCGAGTGTGAAGCTGCAGGGATGAGGATGAGCACTTCCAAATCTGAGGCCATGGTCCTTTGCGGGAAGACATTGGACTGCCTTCTGCAAGTGGGAAATGAGGTCCTTACACAAGTGAAGGAGCTTAAGTATCTTGGGGTCTTGTTCAAGAGTGAGGGAACAATGGAATGTGAGATTGGATGGAGAATTGGGGCAGCAGGAGCGGTATTGCAGTCATTTTACCGCACTGTAGCCACAAAGAGGGAGCTGCGTTTGGATTCCTGGCAGTAAGTCAGACTTGTTCCGAGTGGCTGTTGGCCTAAGCCAAGATGCAATGCTCTCCGTCTACCATTCAATTTCGTTCCTACCCTTACTTATGGTCATGAGTGATGGGTCGTGACCGGAAGAACGAGATTGCGGATACAAGCGGTGGAAAAGGGCTTTCTCAGGTGGATAGCTGGTGTCTCCCTTTGTGATTGGGTGAGAAACACTGCTATTCAAGGGCCTCAGAGTAGTTGTGCTCCTTCGTGTTGAAAGGAGTCATCTGAGGTGGTTTGGGCATCTGGTGCGAATGCCTCCGGGGCGCCTCCCTAGAGAGGTGTTCCTGGCACGTCGAGCTAGGAGGAGACCTCGGGGCAGACCCAGGACCAGGTGGAGGGATTATATCTCAACATTGGCCTGGGAACACCTTGGGATCCCCCAGTCAGAGCTGGTGGATGTGGCCGGGGAAAGGGAAGTTTGAGGCTCCCTGTTGAAGCTGCTGCCCCCGCGACTAGACTGCGGATAAATGGTGGAAGGTGGATAGATGGACATAAATAGCTGTCATTGAGCATTTAGAAAATAATATCCCGACCCTACAAAGTCGGGTCATGTTTGAACATGTAGAAAATACATTATACATCATGCAGGGACCAGGGCTGTAAATAGTGCAGAAAGCTGTCAGAGAAATGATTTTCTATGCATTTTCAACACCCTTTAAGTGAAGGGTTAACAGAGAAAATGCAATAAATACTCTGCTGGTATTTTTGCTTCATGGAGAACCTGGCCCCTTCTTGTCCGGAGCCTCAGAGTCTGGACAACCAGACCATGGGGCCAAAGTGCTTCTAGCTCAGTAATGCTGCATGGACGTACTCAAACACATACAGTATACACTAAAAGGGGGACATTTCTTTAGCAAACCCCTCTGGTATGTAAAGTGCACTTGGTTTGATCACATGTACTGTATTTAGTACAAGAGGAGAACTCGATATCACCTCTGATATCATTCAAAAACTATTGATTTTTGAAGTTTTCATAAGAGGAAGGTGCATTATAGTAATATGATGCCTGCTCATCTCTGCTCCATGATGAATGGCTGTGGGTAACTCCTCAATCATTTGAGCCTCTGCTTACTCTTAATGGGCACAGCTTCAAGGCTAATTATCTGAAAATGTCTTTATTTAAGGCTTTAAATGCAGCATTTGAACGCGGATGAATTATTATCACAGGTATTGTGATCCATCACTTTCATACAAGGGGACTGTGAATTGGACTCATTCGTCATTGTTTAGATTTAGAGGAAAATCTGCTCAACAGCTTTACAACACAAACAGGACAGGCCAGGATTCAGATTTGCTGGTGCTGGTAATAAAGAGGTGAAGGGCTAGACTATACACAAATGCAATTCAAATATCTAAAACCTAAATATTACTTTAGGTGAAAATAATTGCAAGTATCCTGTGGAGTAATGTTTATTTGGATCGTTCTCTGTTTAGTTTCTATTGTACAGACACTCTATGATAATTCAAATTCACAGTTGTTAATGAATGCAAATACATCATTCACATGGATAATGATCTCTGAACAATCAACATCTGAATAATTGCCGCAATAAAGTAGGATAAAGCTTAACTAATGCTAATGCTTACCTTGATATGATCCCACAAGAAAAGCAGGCACACAAGAAGCAACGTGCTGAAGTTGAAGACTGTTTCCAATGTGCATGTAGAGTGGCCAAGAGAGCTATTCTGACTTTTGTCTTTCTCTACTGTTTCCATATTTTTTCAATTCAAATTTTGAGCCAAATGTTTGTTTTTCTCCCAGACACACAACAATAATTTAAAAATGCTCTAGTGTGACAAAAACAAAACGTATAAACCTGTAATCACTGTTGAAAAGACATTCCGACACGATGATGTGACTCATTAGTAATACTAAGTAATTTCCCACTAAAAATCACCAAAATGATTCTATGCAGTATAAGAAAAAAAAAGGCTGGCCTAGTCTTTCACATCTACATAATCACACTATGAATGCTGAAGCAAAAGGCACTTGCTCAGCAGTATTAGTTTATAAGAAGTTCTAATGGCTGACATAAAACGAGAAGGGGAATGACTGTGCCCATCATATTACAAAAGCTATTCCGATGCTGTTTCGCCATCATAGTCCTCCTGTATGATTACAAAAGCACCACGGTGGGAGGTGAAATAAAGCTGTATGGCTGACTCTATAGCTCGAATCAGATGACTTAATCAGGCCATAAAGAAGGCCTTACTTACAGATGCTGTGTTGCCCCTGTGCTCTGCATTTCATCAGCCCCAGGGAAGGATGAAATATGCTCACTCTGAAGGTAATGCGCCCTATCTCTGTCCAAGCAGTGACAAATTTATTGTGCCCTGGACTATTTACAATCCATCTGAGCCATGATGTTCTGACTTGTGTTATTTAAGCTGCAGAGGCACAGCCATGTTGATGATACCGGTGGAGGTGCCAACAGAGGGGCACAGCAAAAATGACAAAGCAAGTGGGAATGCACTGTATTTTGGTTCCGATCAGCATCCCAGCAAGACATTGTTTTAAAATTATCATAGTTAAAGGAAAATTCGAAGTTCTGAGTCAAAGAAATTTTGCAGGATTAATCAAATAAAAAGAAATAAAACACAAGGTGGTGTAAGGTTTGTAAGGTTTAGTTGTGATCTTGTAGAAACCACAAAAAAATCAGATTGAATTGAAAGGTGTCTTGATTTTAAAAACATTTTACTTTCCGTGAAAATCTGTAAACTTTATCTTAGCTTAATTTTATGCAATTTTTTGAGACTGTTGAATGTTTTGTCAGCCGTCTGCAGATTCATCAGCCACCTGCTGCAATAAAGAACCATCTTTTCTTCATTCACTCTCCTGATTGATCTTGGAGGAATCATTGCCTGTCAAACAGCCAGCTTATCACGAGTTGATCTCCTACCATGTTGAGCTTTAAGTGCATGCTGTATTGGAAATGATAATGTCATAGCCTACCCTCCAAATAACAGCTTCTTTCTTCTGGATGATATGTCTCTGAAACCATCATTAACTATCAGTAGACTGGACTGAAGACTTCACGGATGTCAAACCTTTATCAGTCGAGCCTACAGAGAATAGAATCCTTTAATGGATCCCTTGATGGCTCTTTTTCGTCTGTTGTTCTGTCATCTGATCAGTATTTTGCTTTGCAGTTTAAACTACTCATTCATCTTAGAGGCTGTGTTTTTTCAAAGCCCTCACTCTTTTAATGTAACAGAATGCCAGCTAGATAGCTGCCACAGGGTTGTTGTTGATACACTTGAATGTGAGAACATTGCTTTGTTAGCACATCCAGAAACAATAATAATCTAAAAGGACACTATAGCAACCACAGAATTTGCACCTTTATGATATAAAACACTCACATCATTAGGAAGAAATGGGTATATGTCACTCCCGAGGCCGGTAACCAGACAAACAACTGAAGCAAATGGTTACAATCGCTGAATAACTGCATCAGCGCAATGCTATAACTAAAGTTTGGATGTCCCTAAATATTTTTTTCTGGTATTTCTTGAGAGTTAAGTTTTATCGTTACCCATTATCCACAGTGACCTCTCCAAATTGTTGTTGTATCGACCTGACATGATCCACCATTTTCATTTGTCGTCATTTCACTTCCATCTTGTGAACATGCATAATCACCATGTTCATAAATGTTAACGTACTGTATATGTGTGAATTTCACTGTAAATATCACAGAGCTCCTATTATCTTCATTAAACAGATGAATAAATAGATACAGTAAATACAGTTAAAACTGTGCATGTTTATTTGAGAGGTTCTTCTTAGCCATTATGTTCCATTATTCTGCAAGCAAACTTAGCAAGTCTTGATGAACTGAGTCCATTCTATGTTACGATAATATTACAGACTATTATTGTAACTCGGCTTTTATTGTCATTATAATTACTTATAAGGCCAGTTATGCAAATTCCGGTCCAGGGCAGCAGAGAAGTCAGACAAGTCCCAAGTTTCATGAGTTGATTTAAAAGAGCTAAGAATTAGTCAATACAGTAAAACACAAAAAAGGTATATTTTAAAATATTGTTGAGAATTCCACGTTAAATTTTTGTGATTGAGTATTTTTCCTTTTTGGTGACAATCTTCCATCTGAGGGTTGTAACATATCAAGAATTCGAATGAGAAGCATCACTATTACACATACTAATTCAAGACATCTCAGAGATTCTCTGTGGGTGATTGCCACTGATTGGCTGGTGAAAATGCAGACATTTAAGAACTGGGATGTTCTCACCTTCCAGGAATTGTGCCTCTGGAAATTGTCATTGTGCATTGAAATTGAATGATTCCTACAGTCAGGATTTGATCTGTACATTCCCTGAGAGCCTGTGACATGTGAGACATTGTGTATGTTAAATGTAAAATAAAAACAAGCAATAATAAAATAAAATAAAACAAAATTTGATCGCCCCTGCATTCCAGCAATAACTGGTGAAATCGTATTGTGTAAATATTGTATGTAAGAAATATGTGAGAAAATGTGTAGGAGATGTCTAAATCAAGGAAATAAGTTTAACCAACATAGACTCTTAGGTAAAAGTAGCACATGAGAAAAAAAAATATGTAAAAGAAAGCTTTACTGCACACCAAAGCAAACAATAACAGCCAAAACAGCACCCCCGCTCCATGTGTCGCCCTACAAAGTGGTCCCTATGTGTGTGTGTGTGTGTGTGTGTGTGTGTGTGTGTGTGTGTGTGTGTGTGTGGGTATGTTTGTCTGGGCCTTTACGTATATTACGTATATTAAAAGTGCCTTGTTCTTGGTCAGAAATAATCATTAATTTACCCACAGTTGAGGAAGTAAAATACAGTATATCAATGGGATACCTGAAGCTTAGTCAGAGACTTTGACGACAAATACCACGTGGTCACAAACATCCCCAATCTCTGCAGCATTTTATAATAACCATGATAAACTGCTGATTTTATATGATTTCTCTCAGTAGTTTAACTGTTATTAGTGGTTAGATGGAACATACCAGTGGTTTGTACAGTACTGTACTAAATATTGTTAATATCTGTACCTTACACCTTGCACCTTGTACTCGTTAAATGTAGAGTGGTGATACAATGCTGTCAGCAAATATTTGACTTCTTTAAATTTTCCTTACATACTTTGATCCCTCAATGATAATAATGAAATTTTAAGGTGCATTAACGAAACGGAGACACATTCTCATCAACCACCCCAGTGGCCTGAAGTAATAATTTGCCATTGTCTGACCTCCCGTTCCACTAAGAAGCATTTGCAGCTGTTCTTAGTCGGACGCTGCAATGTGAGATCTCGTCCATGCCTACAGCTTAACTGGGGCATCATCACAGTAGGTGTGAAACACTGTATGTTTCACTCTAACAACAATGGTCTACACTGCCAAATGAAGAGGAACAGCTTGAAACCTGTGTGATGGAGGAGGCCAATTGCTGTCTAGACCCTCAGCAGTAGAGTTAGCAATGACAAGGTTTTTGTAGAGCATTTCTAAATTGGTGACAAATAGGGGAAATAAGGTTTGTTATTGAAGTCGCTGGAGGAAATGTCAACCAAATTTCTTTTCCTCTACAAAATAAACCCAGCATGATAGACACAGTGATAGGTAACAGTTTCCATCACGCACACACACTCATCAAACTGCATAATCAATACAATAAACAGGAATAGACCTCAGTCAGGCATAAAACTCAAATAAGGACAAACTACCCTTTAAATGTCCACTTCACTCTAATAAGAGATAAATACATGATAAACTGAAGCATTCTCGTGATCTAACTTATTTCTCATAAAACACAATTTGTCTGAAACATTTCACAAAACAAAGCATCCATGGGTTTGACACATATTTATTATTGTTATTATTATTATTATTATTATTATTATTATTATTATTATTATTATTATTATTATTATTATTATTATTATTATTATTATTAGCAGTATTCATGAAAGCATATTCATACTGTTATACTGCTTATATGTAATAAGTTACTGTATTTCAGGATACTGACACATTTTAAACACTAACCTTTATTGTTTGTTTTATTAACCTTAATTATTTAATTCAACTCTTAACAGGTTGCTCTCACAGTGGTTCTAATGTTAGGACTTGTGTCTTGGATTCACCATCTTTATCCAGACTTGGAAATGGTGAGAGACGCCCTATTCTAGGAAAAGGGGGAGGAAAGAAAAACCTTCCTGTCTTTTTCTTCATATCCATGCCACATGGTTAACACTGATCAATGGATTGAATTTGTTCAGTAGCTTTGGCATAATTCTGCAAATACACAGAACCAGACGTGAGGAAACCAAAACAATCACTCCTTGGAAGAGGTAATCAATGGCTGGACCTCAGTCAGATCAGCCGGTGTTTGGTTTCCAGCATTCTTCTCCTCTTCCCTGAGGCAACACAATTCCCTTCCACTGGTCCAGCTCGCCAATATCTTTCTACAGTGACTTCTAAATTATGATTGCTTGTCATACTATGACGTTCCCAGCCACTGCCTCAGTCACCTGCACACACTTTTTACTTCCTCTGCTGTAACCTTTGGTCCCTTGTCTCTCTCACACTCATCTTCACCTCCAACCCCCCACCCCCCCATTCTCTGCTTCCTCCTGCTCTTACACTCCATCCTCCCTTCACTCCAGTGCCTTTGTGATTGGAGTGACAGGCTTTACAATGTGTCGCAGCAGATTTACCTCACCTTTAATATTTCAATAACATGCTGGTGTAGGGTGATGTAGGACTCTGGAGAATAAATGATGGAAGCCTGCTCTGTCTTTTTTTTTCTCTCCAGGTATGATCTACCAAGTTTATGCCTAAATAGCAGCAAAATTTATTTGCAAGCTACTAAACATACTAAACTTACATAGCTTAAACGGTAAACACTTCCCTCTACTCATCTACATAAGGGTTGTCAGTGATCAATATTTAGCTAAGCTAACTACCTTTAACCTCAATCAGCATTGCGTTGCTGGTGTGTCATTTATTGGAGCTTATAAAATGTATATTATATTTCAGATCACATTGATTTTTATGTAATGGTTATTGTTTCTGTCTTTTTAAGGCATCCTTGTGCAAAATGTGATTAAATGAAGATGTCAAAAATAGATGGCAGAAGACTGTGACCAAAGAGCAATTTCCCATTATTATATAACATCACAATCTCTTATTGGGTTACTGAAATAAAAAATACTGTATTTGCCTTACTTACAATCCTATTTTTCAAATCAATGTGCAATTTATTTAGTTATTTTTTGGAATGGGTGCACCAGAAATACAGAAGGATGATGCTTTACATTTGAAGAATCTGAACTGGGAGATTTGTCTCCATAACAGCGGTAAAAAAAACAAGTCTCCAGATCAGAGTGCGCATAGCAAAGGGAGAGAGGCAGGACATCTTAGTGAGACAATACTCCAGTCTCCAATATTGGAACATGGCCTGCGGATAATGGTTAGCACCAAGGCCTTTGAATTCTTAATCCAGTAGACAAGGACCAAGGATTAATCACGGAACAGATCTGTCTTAGCGACAGGTCAAGTATATTTGATGGACTTCAACAGGGAGCAGAGTGTTAATACACACAGGCGATGTACTGATGTACTTGTTTCTGTTTAATGTGTTCATTATTTTTTGTCATTAAATATTTCAATACTTGCTAAAAAATTACATTATTTTTCTTCTTTTTTCTTTTAAATTTCCTTCTTTAAATCAGGTGTACCAAACAATTAAGCCTCAGTTAAAGTTTACATGCAAATAAGACAGTGACATACGCTCAGGTTTGACTGCATTGTCACCTCATAAACTGGTCAAGGACACCCAAGGGACTTCCACCCAGTGCATTGTATCTTTTTCAAGAGACTGGCGGCAGCACATTTACATGGCGACAGACATAAAACAAACATAACAATTAGAGGGAACATGACAACCAAATTACAGAGTGATAAAATAAAGACATCCATCAGCATTGAGACATCTACAGCCAGATGTCCTTTCTTCCAAATCATTTAGAATCACTTTGAATGCATCCGATGATGCTGCCTCCTAAATATTTGTGCAATTTTGTCACCAATTCCAGGCAGAAGGAGCTGCATATTTAAATCTCATTTTCCAAAGTCCAGTATGTGGCTCTGGGATGCTAGCCTGTCTTACTTTTATGAAGGATCTAAATGTGGTGGTAAGTTATGGGCAAACCTAAGATTTTTCTAACTCATGAATTACAAGGGACCTTATTAGCAACATTTATAGGATGAAAAGAAGAACACGACCAGTGTCCTAAGGGAGCAGAATAAAAAGACAGCACAGGACCTTCTACTCGGCAGTGGGAAATGTTTTGAAAGGAGTAAATGAGATAAGCCTTAACTTTTACTCCTACAAAACTTTATCACCATGAGCAATAATAACTTGTGAACCTCAGTATCATGTTACATATTATAATTGCAGTAGTTACATGTACTGAAGTTTTTGCCTGTAATTGTCTATATGTTGTTTTTTTATGACCTGGTGAAGTTGGTTGAGTTTCAGTGGTCTGGATACATACTTCTTTTATCTTTTTTACTTTTAGAATATTAATTAAGTCAGACCTCTAAAAATGGTTCAAAAATCACAATCTTGAACTTAATGTAAGATTTCAGACCTTGTTCAATAAATTTTATTGGACAATTTCTGATTTGATTCTCAAAATCCTGAATTTATTTGCATACATCCATCCATCCATTCATTTTCTGTCACCGCTTTATCTGCTGTCGCCGGTCACGGAGAGCCAGAGCCTATCTCAGCTGACTGAGGGCGTGAGGTGGGGGAAACTCCGAGCCACACAGAGACACAGACAAGCATACACGCACACACTTATACCAACAGGGAATGTGGAACCGGCCAACTAACCTGAAGTGCATGTTTTTGGAGGTGGGAGGAAGCCGGAGAACCCACGCAGACACGGGGAGAACATGCAAACTCCGTAAAGAGCGGGACGCGAACCCGGAACCGCCTTGCTTTGCGGAGACAGCACTACCCACTGCGCCACCGTGCTGCCCTATTTGCATACATTTGAAGTTTTATTTATCACTGTGTATTCATTGCTAGATTAATTATTGTATTTATCATCTTACATGAACTTCTAGCCATGTGTTGCATATAGTGTCTGCATATTGTATGTTATCCAAAGTAGATTTATTAATGTAATCCTTAGCTCACCTTACTTTACATTTGCCTTTTAGACTTGGATTAATAGAACCCGAAGGAACAGCGGTGACCTGTTATATGAATCATTACAGACCACAACATCCAAACACCATGCTCCTCAGGATTTAACACATTACTTTTCACAGTGTGTTTTCTGAAAAAGTATTTGTGGCTCAACTGTTTGCTCTTAGAGTGATGGAAAAAGCAGTCCTCTATAATAAAACAGTGGGGGTTTGTTTGGCTATATTGTAAACAGCTATAGCAGTTGCTCTTTCTGTTGAATGTCTGACAAAGAAACTACTTTGATGTATTTGATTCATCCAGAGTTATGGAACCATCAGCAATAAACTGTTATCACCACTAACCACAATTATATCCAAATCAATCAGGCCTGGGATTACCATCATACAATAATTTGTTTTTTAAAGTTATTTTATTGTAATTCTTGAGTTTACTATCATGCCATGATTTAGCTCAAGGCAAGAGTAATAAAAAGACTGTCTACACCTACACAAACATATCCTCTTGGTTTATATCAGGTATATGTACAGACAAAAATAAGCATTTATTCAAAAACTACATGGGGAAGAAGTCAACCTGTCTAGAGCAGTTTCAGTGACAGACAATACAGGAAACAGAACACTTACTAAAATTGATGCACATATACTTTAGATCTGTTAAGTGTTTTCTTGATGTTTTTTATTCTATATGTCTGTTTTGTTTTACCAATATGGTGGATTTAAAGCTTTCTCAGTCAATGCTTCCACCAACCTGCTGCTGAGTCCTTCTGAGTGAAGACATGCAATGATTCTAGTGTGTGGAGGAGAAAGGCGATACCCCTGTCGTCTTTCCTTCAGTTCATTCAGTTGTGAGCGTGATCAATGCTTTGGCTCTGTATGGACTGGGATCGGTGTTCTTAGGCGTCACTGCACTCATTTGTGTAGACTACTCTGCTGTTCCTCTAACCCCCACCGACCAAATCACACTTCAGAGACTTTCAAAAGGTGAATAGAAAGTAGTTAAACGACTCCCTGACTCCTGATAATGACATACTTCCCCTTCTTCGTTTAATTTAGTTGTTTTCTGAATACGATCTCCTTTCTTCGACACCCTCATCGCTATAATTTATTTACATTACTCCGTGTGACCTCGAAAACAAGCAGCAGCTGGAGCACAAACTACAGACTATTGTTCAGTGTTCAAGCATTGAGGTGACATCACTGTATGGTAAAAAATAACCCAAACCTTGACACTATTTGCCCACTACCCCATTCATGTCACATCTTGCGGGGCTTCTTTGCATATTCATTGATTGTGTGATCTCTGTGGCATGCACCCAGGGGAATCAATGGGATAACCTGGTGTGTTAATCAGAACCAGTGATGATCTGGGCTATAGCATGATTTTAGGGCGCAGAGCTGAGGAACTGGATGTGTGCATACATGATTTATGTGGCTTATACAAAGATGGGGGGATGGAGGGAGGAAGAGAGAGAGAGAGCGAGAGAATACAATACACTACGCTACTGTAGGCATGACGATTCAATGGTGCAAGAAATGCCACATTAGTACATGTAAGACATGAGATGTATGGATTTAAAGATTCAATCATAGTTTCTCCTTTAAAGCTGTACTCTAGGATTTTATGTCTCTGCCTGAAAGTGGTTTTATGATAAGAAAAGTTCTACAACTTTTTTCATGGCAGAAATGTTCTTTTTGTTGCTGCTTGTCACTGATTGACACAACAGCAGTTTAGCTCTTTGCCAGTTAATGAAAGGTTTGACTTTCATTCTTTTAAAATTCTGCCGCCAACAATGTCAGGAATATTTCATTCATAGAAAAATGAAATGAAAGCTATTTTTTCATTAATACACTGTATTGAGTCATACATTTCTAATCAAAGCACCAAGACCTTGACCAGTTACGGGTAACTTGGTTGAAAAAATTAAGCTAAAGAATCCATAGGACACAATGTTCACATGCATGGAAAAATACAGCACAATGGGATGGATTTCATCGGTCAAATAATTACTAATATTATATACAGTAAAAAGCTTATATCTTTAATGGTAGATATGTTAAGTAATAAAAGTACTGTAATTACATGGTACCACTCAGAACTGCCACTCATTTGTGACTATGCAAGTTCTTCATTTTGTCGCAAATACATGTGGTCATCATGAATCATAATCTCTAGTTGCTACTCTTGTATGTAGCAACTGACATGTTGAAAATGTTGCATTCAGTGGTTGTGGTCAAAAATCTTCACGATTGACAGCTGATATCAAATTTGACCTTGCATTGATTTGTGTTTCCAGCTGTATTTAATACACAGGCCACCATAACACTTGTCACCTGACATGATTTAGCTTTAGGTGATGCATCTGATCAAGCATATCAAGTTCAGTGCGCCCTCACTCATTCGCTCATCAATGCTCGCCACCTCATTGCGGATTTTTGGTAACCAGTCACGTGATACCATACACACATTCTATTGGCTGATGGCATCTGGAAGTGTGCTCAGTTTTGTGAGTCTCGGACTTCCGTGAGACACAAAAGTGCTTTTAACAGTCGATAAGAGTGTGGAAAAAGGTAACACAGATAGAAGGTGGTTTAATATCAATATGGGGAGGGTTCATGAACGTTTAAATTACCAAAATTAATAAGATAAATAGTTTGTTGCTCGATCGCAGAAATTATTAATCGTGCGTAGTTCCTGGAACACATTAACCACAAAGAACGAGGGAGCACTGTAGTTCCAAATATATTTCTGCACCACCTGTTTTTTTTTCATGTGTTTCCTGTTATTCTGCTGTATTCAAATCAACTGATTCACTTTGCTGTTGTCACAGATTTTGTTACTTGGGTTCTCTTTATTATATGCAGTTTTTATGTGACAATCCTATCAGGGCTTTCACACATGGGCCATGTAAAACCCCGACAAAATGAAACTGCAAATGAGATTGCTTTGCAGAGGTGGTTGGTCACATACCTAGCTGTAATATATTCATGAATTAGGTGTCTTGTGATAAAAAACACTTGCTGTAAGTAGCGTCACACTGTTATACTACCTATGAACAGTATACAGTAATATGACTTCTAGTACATGAACTGTATAGGGATTATTTGACTGTTGTCTTTTTAATCTATAATGTAACAGGAGGAAAAGAGTGAAAACGACATAAACGACATAAAATGACTTTACGACGCGGACTAGAACTTATCAGCAGGAGAACAAATACAGTGTGCCCTCGCGCATTCGCGCATCAACATCACCTCATCGCGGATTTTTGGTAGGCAGTCACATGATACTTTATGTGCATTCCATTGGCTGACGGCATCCGAAAAGCACGACGTTTCGTTAGTCTCGCACTTACTTGAGACACAAAAGTGCTTTAACATCAGAATTTGATAAGATTCTAAGTCATGCTCCTTTGATCCCTTTTTCATTCTAAACAGATTCTCATCCTTATTTATTCACCAGTATCCCGCTGGCAGCACCTGCACATGTCCACACACAATGTCAATCTAGTAAGCACAGACAGCCTGTTATAATTCAGCAGGATGAGACTGCCGTCATGTAGTTGGTAAGGATTTATATTCACAGTCCCACTAGAATCCATTGGCTTGTCTATCAGTTCGTTCAGATTGATTGGCGATGTTATCCTGTGGTTAGGTAGACTGTCGAGTAACTGAAAGGGCCCTGATCATCTGCCTGTTCAACATTTGCTAGAGATCATTTTGAAAGAAGTTTTTCCTCTTGATTTTTCATTCTAAAATAATAAAATCTCTAAATTCCTCTTCATTCATTGTTTCTTAATTTGTAGTGATGTTCATATATGAACGGAAACACTATGGAAATACAAAGTTCAAATACGAAACATATCATTCAAGATCAGTGGCATATTAAGAAAGCGGTAAATATTCTTAAATATTTCAGACCTATGACAATTCAGTGAAATAACAACAGAAAAAACTGTCACAAAGCCAGAGCAGATCTGGTTTAAAGACCTAAAATGAGTTTCTAAAGTCAAACATATTTTCTCACATCACCTCTTCTTTCTTTGCACCTGAAAGTACATGGATGTGGGAAACAGGGACCCTGCAAATGTGACTCCACAGCTCCGTGGTATCTTTGTTGAGTGTGTGCACTACACAGCAGGCACTGTCTGTTCACTGTTATAGACGTGCACAATGTGCATCAATACTCATTCATGACAGATGGAACCATATCGAAGCGCCAGCAATTGACAAATCAAGTACCTAGACAAAGCCAGTATTCTTCATAGATTATTTCTCATAGATGCTATGTTGTTTCAATTAATTGCATTAGGTTTCAGACCAACTCTGAATAAGTTCTATTCTGTTCAATTTTAGACAAAAAATATTGAATAGAAAAAAAAAATCAATGCAAAGTAACACTAAGAGACAACATTTTATAAGATTCTACCAATGGGTGCCTGTGCTATGTGCAACTTAAAAATGAATTGACTTTATACATGCGTGTGTGTGTGTGTGTGTGTGTGTGTGTGTATATATACATATATATATATATATATATATATATATATATATATATAGTGCGCCACCGTGCATTTGTGCATTAACACTCGTGACTTCACCTCATCGCGGATTTTTGGTAGGCAGTTACGTGATACTGTACGTGCATTCTATTGGCTGATGACATCCAGAAGTGGGCTCCGTCTCATCAGTCTCCGACTTCCATGAGACACAGAAGTGCTTTAATCAGTTAATAGGAATATAGGAAAAGGTAATACAGACAGAAAGTGGTTTAGTATCAGTATAGGGAGGGTTCATAAATGTGTAAATTACCGTTAATAATAAGATAAATAGTTTGTCGCTATATTGCGGAATTCATTAATTGCGTGTAGTTCCTGGAACACATTAACCATGAGTAACGAGGGTGCACTGTATATATCAATTCAATTCAAAGATGCTATAGACATGTGTGAAATTTGTCAAAAAAGAAATAAAAGTTTGGTTTTGCATTTGAAATACAAAATCTTTTAATTGGATTCTCATATAAAGATTTCTGATAATTTTAAAAAATAACATCTTAAATAAAAATAACAATGTCTTCCTCTGATCCTCCATGGGGAGACTTTAGATCAATAGGGCAAACCAGTCTCAGTGGTATAATTGCAGGGACCAGCAGGATCAAATAATAGTGGTTTGTGGTACATCAGAAAGCACATAAAGGTAACGTTTAGCCTGTGATCACAGCTCTACCCGAGGGTGTGCAAGCATCCAGTGCGCTAATAAGAAAAACCAGAAACTGACTTTCGTTATATTTCCTGACTTCAGTTGGATATTAACATCCAAATAAGAGGATTTTGTCTCCAACTTCTGTCACAGCATGCTTCTTTATGTCTTAAGGGTGTTTGAGTGTACATGTTTTTGAAGCACCACCAATGAATGACGCATCATTAAAAAATTAATATTCACGCTGACCCTTCTATTTCTGTTACCAATAGACAATAAACACGAATGTACATACTGTACATGCCGTTGTGGCTCTGACTAGGATTCAGGAAAAAGAATGTTGTGAGGCCATGGATGTGTCCGAGTCAGAGAGACTGATTCATACTGACCCATTTTCTTCAGGTCATATTAAATAACCTGTTGTTCTGTTTCCAGTGGTTTGAAGCTGCTTATGATGCCATGGGCAAGTCATAATGGCATATGCTCTCTAGCTGAAAATCCGACACCTTAATAAGGTGCAGACTGACACTTGGCTGAGACAGAGGAAGTCAGGCGCTCTGTTTGAGAGAGTTGTCTTTCTTTCCCTGATAAGGAAATATGTGGCACAGATATGAAAAGGACTGCAGAAACATCACAGCTCATGTGAAATCACAATTTTCATGTGGAATTATAAGATTTCACATGAGATGCCCAGATCCATGCTGATTACAAGTGAATTTGGAAAATGACTGGGATGTCTGTAGTACAGTAGTAATAGCAGTTATCTTGTGAATCATAAAAGCATGTGATGAATACGAAACTGGTTTGCTTGACTGAGGGAGTGCTTCAACATTTTATATACTGATAGCCTGAAGACTAGGGTTGAGCCGGGTACCCGTTTCAGAAGAATATCCGGTACGGATAACACATTTTTGACGAGTACGAGCACAATACAATATAACTCACCAATATGCATACTCGTTCATTCATTCATTCATTTTTCTGAATGCTTGCGCGGGTCACGGGGAGCCGGAGCATATTCCAAGCTGGCATAGCTGAAGGAAAATTCTCAGAACTGACTGTCTTCACGCTCTGTGATTGGCCAGGCACACACAGCACCTGCCCTTCCTACAGAGACCTTACAGAGACCCTCTGCCCCACTCTCGCACACACACAAACATTGACTGATCTTTCTGTGCGTGGCTTCACTGTAGCTCACATTGTCTATTTAAGGTTACTTGGTGAACTTGTTTCTTGTTTAGTTTTGTTGCACGTACGCAGTGCATTTGACCAGAGAGCTGAAAACTGTTCGTGTCGCAACGGTCACCGCCTCCACTCCAGTCGTTTTTCTTTTTTTTTTTTACCTGCTTTCTCTTAGTTTGGCACTTTCTCAGTTCACTTAAAATTAATAATTTTTATAGTGTGTAGATATTTCAATTGTTACATAGCGCTCGCACACACACACACACACACACACACACACACACACACACACACACACACACACACACACACACACACACACACACACACACACACACACACACACACACACACACACACACAAACGTGTTCTCTATCTCTCTTTCTCCCTCTCACACAGTCACTCAGTCACACTTACATGCACAAATAAACACAAACACATGTGCACAAACCTTAAAAAACTTTGTGTAAGTTTGTGTGGAAAAATTGGCAGGAACATTAAGTGGTAAAAAATAAATAAATAAAAAAACAACCTTTCGATTATAAAAAAAATTAAAAAGCAAAAATTAGAAAGTGCGTGTAGAGTATGACAATTCTTGTTCATGCATACTTCGTAGTTCATATTTTCCTATTGTATTCATTGTATTCATTAGTGCACATCATGTTCTGAGTTCAGAAAAAACTTGTTCTGTTAATAGTTCCTTCACTATTATGATCAAAAGCATTGAATCTTAATTCTGAGGCTGTTCTGTAAATGTTCATTCATACACTCAAGAATAGGGCGGCATGGTGGCGCAGTGGGTAACGCTGTCGCCTCACAACACTGCGGTTCTGGGTTCGAGTCGCGCTCTGTGCGGAGTTCTCCGGCTTCTTCACACCTCCAAAAGCATGCGCATCAGGTTGAATGGCAGGTCCCAAATTGCCTGTGGGAGTGAATGTGTGTGTGGTTGTCTGTCTTTGTGTGAGGCTCCGCGGCGAACTGTTGTTGTCCCCGGCCTCATGCCCAATGCCCAGTGACCCGCTACGTTAGATACAGCAGCAGAAAATGGATGGATGGATACTTAAGAATATTGATGTTCTGAGTTCACAAAAAAAACTTGTTCAGTAAATAGTTCTCCTACTTTTGTGATCAAAACCATTGATTTGAATCTCAATTTTGAGGCTGTTCTGTCAATAGTTCTAAAATAAACAATAAATATAGCAACTTCTGATCAAACCATATCAATTTCAGGCTTAAAATAATGTACCGATTTAAACCCCACCCATTTCTTGTTAAGCAACACCCACTTCTGGCTTCTGGCCCCGCCCATTCCGAGGACAGATATGGATACAGATAATTTAGATGGTTGAACAGATACAGATAGTGGTGTACTCGCTTATCCCTACTGAAGATAAAAGAAATTCCACATTAAGAGCAAGATAATACTACAAATTCACATTCAAGTCACCTTAAAGCATCGGAATCATCTTTTATTACTTGAATTGGAGTAATAAGAATGTGGATGAACAATAAAGGTGCCACAACAACCACTAACAGAAATCAAGGTTGTCCTAATTGCTTGTGGAGAAGCTGCCTGCCTCCTCAGGAGCAATGACTGCAAAACATGTAGGGCAGGGGTGTCAAAGTCAAAAACACGGCCAAAAAAACAATTTTGCTACAAGCTGAGGGCCGTACTGGTTCAATTTGTATTAAAACATATTCAAATGAACATAGCCTATTTAACCAATAGCTAACACAGTATATATTACGTTATCATTAAATAAATAAAGCAATGTTTTGTTATGGCTCTGTCAGTAACTTCAAGGGGAAACCTTTTCAACAGACAAACAGCACAAAAGTAAATATCCTTTAAAAACATAATATGTTCCTTAATATCAAGATTAATGCATACATGAAATTGCATGCATTATTTTTACCTGAAAATACATTATTGTGCATGCACAATAATAATACGATATTGTACAAAAAAAATTAAAAATTAAAAAAAAAAAATTTGTACTGCCCCGTGATCCTACCAATCACTGCTATCAAATAGTAAAATAAAATAAAAAATCAGTTGTATTCTTTTACATTCTTTCTCTTATCTACAATTTTCCCATTCAACTAAATAGAAAATCTATGGCACACAGACAAAACAATACTTCCTTCAAAGAGACGTCACGTCTCGTAGAAACAAATGTAAAAATGTAACTGAATTTGAAATTGAAAAAGTGTGAATCTCACTTTTCTGAGACTGGCTCTGATATTTGATGGTGTCTCGTCTTTCGTACAAGTTCATCAGTGTTCAGGGTCAGGCTCTGGGCTGAGGAAACCCACAGGATTAAGTGAAGGTGTTTATCAATCAGACTGTGTGATGTTTTGTTCTGCTTCATCAGAGGGAAATATTCTTCACACATGTATGTGCGGCTAAACGTAGACGCGCAAATTTAGAAGTGTAAATTTAGACATCCAACAGTTGAACTTATTCATATTATCTGCTAAACAGGAAGTATTTTAAAAGTATCAACAGATGTTCTTATTCTGCCTATTTCCACTCTGTGTTATCATTGGGACTGACTCTCCTGCACAGGAAAAATTTGATACAGAATCAAGTGAGTCAAATATGCAAGTAAGCACAGTTACAGTCTCCAGGTGAGTGGTGTCCTGAGACTTCCTGTGCTGCTGTGGACTGTGACCTTTGCAATGCACAGGTATAGTTTCAAGTTTACCTTTCCTCACCATTGTTGGAAGAAACGTTTCTTCTACAAAATCCCTTAAAATTGATTCACTTCCCCTATCGTTGCCTCTTTATCCCCTTCCAGATGGAGTGTTGCAGCAGAGGACAGTGGAGCTCAGATATAAATGCCCCCCCTTTAACGATTATTGTCATATCCTTATCCTACCAGCAATCCTGCATCGACTGAGCTCCTCACCATGTAAAAGAATGCCACTGCCTGTACCAGATTACTGTCCTATTGCGCCGCATTTCAATTGCATGGCAATAAAATGTAATATACCTCGCTGTCACTCACAGGCTATATCCTGCTAAGAGAATATGAACCCTGCAGTTTAGAGGCTAGAAGATAAGGAAGCTGTAATATTGCAGATCTAGTCCTATCGATGACAGGTATTGGGAAATGGGTGTCAAATCAGTCCCTTGTACAGAAGCAGTATTTCTATCATTGTGCATGATTTAAATGGAGTACAGTATACGCTTTACTAAATGCTGGATAACTTGAATTTCTAACAGCTACAATTAAGATCTACAGGGGTTTATTGCAAGAATATATAGATATAGACATACATACATACATGTACATGCATACACACATACATACATACATTCTGTACACCAGTGTTCTTGTTTGCCTGAGTCCTTTTTTGACAGGGACGCACGGTTGTCAGACAGCCCTGGGACTCAAACTTTAGATGCTCTTCCATTCCATTTCCATGTCTGCCCTTAAATTTCGAACCCGGAAATCGCCATTATATTTTGACCTCGTGCGAGCTTCTCGTGCAAGTTTCTCGTCACGAGGCTTACTTGCGTGATTCTGCCTTATTAATATCGACCAAACAGCAACAAAACAACTGCCTTTTTTACACAATAGGGTGAGAGCGAGGAGTTAGTTAGACCCTCCAGAGCAAGCATTAGCTGTCGTTTATGCTTGGAGATTCCTGTTGAGTTTCTCTGTCTGTTAGACAGAGACACTTAGAAATATCTGCTGATGTGATGAAGCACTATACAAATAAAGGTTGATTGATTGATTATCACCATGCCTCCAAAAAAGGCGAAAGTTAGGGAAAAAGTGACAATGAGTTCTTTCTTGCATAAAAAAATAATGAAATGTTAATGAAATAAAAGAAACAGATAATAGAGACAGATATTCCTGAGGTGTGTGTGGAGTAGGTTATGTCAGCTTGGTGCATTGTCCACAGGCAAATACAGTATGTGAATTAAAAGCAAAGAAAACTATTGATCAAAAAAAAACAACCTGTACTACATCTTTTTTTATTTCTAAAACTATATTTTTAATGACTACCAGGCTTTAACATTTTTTGATAAAACTAATATATAATTTTACTTTTTTTTTTTTTTAACTTAAACAGGTATGACGTCGTTATTAATAAAATCCTCACTATATGCTTCTACTGTATATTCTGTTATTAGTTTTGGGATGCATAAACATCATGTTGGGATGCAAAAGTTTTTCTTGAAGTGCATCCCAGGGATGCACTTCTTTCTTGAGGTAAAATGAACTCTGATACATACATTCATACAGACATGCATACATAATTAATAAAATGCAGCACAAGGGCAATAAAATAGATAGATAGATAGATAGATAGATAGATAGATAGATAGATAGATAGATAGATAGATAGATAGATAGATAGATAGATAGATAGATAGATAGATAGATAGATAGATAGATAGATAGATAGAGAGAGAGAGAGAGAGAGGGAGAGGGAGAGGGAGAGGGAGAGAGAGAGAGAGAGAGAGAGAGAGAGAGAGAGAGAGAGAGAGAGAGAGAGAGAGAGAGAGAGAGAGAGGGAGGGAGAGGGAGAGGGAGAGGGAGAGGGAGAGGGAGAGATACTTTATTAATCCCGGAGGGAATTGCACATATCCACTGCTCAGGCATTACATAATGAATAAATACTGGATAAAAAAAAGAAACACTGACACCAAAGGACATAACAAGACATACACTACACTAGACTTAGACTTCCTTTAGCAGACACATGTAGCATTAATAGGACATATACTAAATTATCACTAAAATACAAACAGTATAAAATTAAAATTAAGTAACATAAATAAAAATAAAAAGTGCAAATGAAAATTAGCAGGAGGCCCACATGGTGCACTCAAAAAAATGATTCAAGGACCTTGTAAATGTGACAGTAATATATAGATATGCATTCTCAATAAAAATTCTGAATATCATCATGATGAGTATTTGATTTGACTACATCAAAGTTAATTAGTAAAACTCCAACAGGAATATTTGTGTGAAATAGACACATGTAAATTAAGTTTACTTACTTGAAATAAAGTATTATTTGACTCACAGATTACATGGTTTAAATATGTGTAACAATAAGTTTATGTTTCACCACCTTTTTGAGAATATATTAACAAATATCAGTTAGCTTTAATAAGTGCAATTATTAAACAAGTCAACTGAATTTTATTAGAGACGTAACTAACAACTTTAAAAAATCAAGCAAACAGAAGGGAACTGATTCCGCGTTTTTAGGATTTTAGGGCGCTGGTCACTCACTCTGGCAGTGGCTCAGCGGTGGAGCAGATGTTCTGAAGACAGATCGCCCAGCCATCGGTGGTTCAAATCCTGCTCCTGCCAGGACATCCCTCAGAATGTGAGCTGACGGTGGGAGGTGTCAGCTCACCTCCCAGCCACTGCGAGGTTCCCTTGAGCAAGGTGCTGCCCCCCCTCGTTTTGGGGTGCGACCTCCCCAATTTTAGTTTCACTGATTGAATTAAGTAACAGTATTAGTGATTAGTATTAATAATTAAGTGCAGTATTATTTTTTTGAGTGTGGTAAGGCACACCCTTCTTACAATGTAAGGTATCACTATCTAATATCACAACATCTAACATCCATCTAATATCACAACTATCTAATATCACATCTGAAATCTATCTCACAATGGTCAAAAATATAAGGCGTCACAATCTAACATCAAAAAAGCACAACACCTTGGCCCCACTACACTGCAGCACAAGCTGACATCCCATCTCCTCCCCTCCATTCAACCACGTGCAGACCTCGCAACCTCCCCTCTGCTCCTCCTGAGAGAGTCATTGTACCCCCTGATGGCACGGGGCACAAAGGAGGACCTCAGCCTCTCTGTGGAGGCGCTGTATGTTGTATGTGGAGGCAAATGCCTAAAGTTTATGATACAGTACACTAATGAGACATCACATGTTTTAAATTATAACGTGTTGTGCTTGGTTTTCGCTCAAGTTAAATCACCAGCAATAAACAATGGCTTTCACCCAATTAGACATCTTGGCAAGGCATCTTGCTACACAGGCTGGCTGAGTGTAGCTGCTCCACAATTATCTATTTGTCTGATAATATAAATGGATTCTAAGCACTTTATTGTCTCATACAAAGTACATTTTGTATGCTATTTATAATTAAAAATTCAACACAGATAATCATTCAAATTAAGTGTGCACAATCAAAACTAATCACAAATTAGCAACAAGATATCATGCTAGAGATTTGCTAATTATGAGCACAGATTTAAAGAAATACAAACAACACTTTTTTCCAAAAAAATAAGAAGAAAAACACTGAAGATCTTACTCATGTGAATTTGCACAAGTATGAGTATCATTTGTTCAATGTGATACTCTACATTGATTACATGTTTCTAGTGTTCTTGAGCATTTTTTTAGGAACAGTAAGGAAGCGCTAATATACAGGTAAATGTAAAACCAGGACAGAAGTACTTTTTTAAATCATCTTTATTTTATTTTATTTTTTTCAGTTATTTCATTTTATTAGTTTTTGCCTGTATGAATGAAGGTCATTGGAGGTGGACGATGACAGGACAGACAGATGTGTGTCAAAGTAAATCAAAGGTCCTTGCCTTACTTTTCATTTATGTCATTTATTCAAATCCCATCACTGATCTATTCTGCGTCTGATTGGCTTGGGATATTGAAAGCCTTCTAATATAGTCAAAGTTGTTTCAATGAGAGACTTTGTGGCCATATGTGGTACATTAGGCTGGGTCATCATATTGCCAGAGTAGGGTTTATACGTGAAAGTGGATACACTCTTGTCCCCTATAGTTTATTACATGTGTTAATGTATGCTTAATGACTTCTGAGGTCCTTGCTTTTTGTTATAGTAATTAGACATGCCTTTACTTGTGTCTGTTTAAGGAAAGCAAATTTAAACTTGTCATAAAATGTCACATGTACTTTGTTCAGTAGATTAGATCTGAAGTTTTTCGCTATTAACTCTTTCATGATTTCAGTCTAGATTCTATCACAAGCTATGGGTGTTGGAAATGCAGTCATTTGTACAGCACATGCATAGTAAGATATATTACATAGATAAGTTTTACCCTATTAACTCTTTCGTGATTTCAGTCTTGATTCTATCACAAGCAACAGATGTTGGAAATGCAGTCATTTGTACAGCACATGCACCGCAAAATACATTACATAGATTGTGTGTGATGCGTTTAGGCTCCAGCTGTGTGAACAACAGAGGTTTCTGAAAAAATGCAGTAGCCAAGCAATTAGACTGACAGGTAAACTGTATTTTTCAAGCTGTTAACTGCATGCTCTGACTCTCTATTGTGTTGTCCTGTGCCTCAAACAATGCTGTGCTGCTAGGAGACACCTTCAGCAGGGGAGGAGAAATATATTGCAGACTTGTTGCAGAGAGAGAAAGCCTGTCAGGAGGAGATGTTGCTCCCCAGTCAGGAGCCAGACTCCATCTAGAGAAGGTATATGGACAAAAGATACTGACCTCAGTGATCCTGGACAAAGTTTCATTTGTAACATTAGAATTCTGTTTCCATCTGAGTGTTTAATTCTTCAGTTTTATAATACGTGCACAATGCAATCACATGCACATCTCTCACTGCAAAGGATTCACATACTGTAAACGAGACAGATTGTATTTATCTTATGAGCTCCTTTTTCCCCAAATCAAATTTACAATAATAGTGGATAATGTCATTGGAATCTGTTATTTCTTAAACCCATAAGGACAAGAATGCACATTCCACTTCAGCACATTGTGTCAAAATCTACTTTACTTCACTTTTTTTTCCACAACATGGTGACTCCCAGTCTCACACAAGGATCTCTTTACAGCTCACTTCACATTTCATCCGAGTGCTGGGAACACAAACCAGACCACTACACTTGCTCTGTTTACCACGAAGACTGAGGCAAAGGGACAGGAAATCATTGCCATCAAAACAACTCTGGCAAAGGTCAGTCAAATCAGGGAAATCAAATTAGTCACCCTGAAGAAAAACAGAGACGCAGTAATAGAGGATGGGACAAGAAGCAGGATGATGGACTGGATTACTTTGTCTCTGTGTTTTTTGTAAGTATATTTGCTCATAATGAGATGTAATTAGGACATTTCTTCATTCTTAATTAGGATGACACTAAAAATGGATTACAATAACTGAATACAGTTGATTTCATACATAGATTAGAAAGAACAATAAGGCTTGTTTGCACAACATTACTATAGGAATTTCCACAGCCATTTCATAATAAATGAATGCACTCAAAGTAATAATAATAATAAATAATGAATTACAATAATAATAATAAAAGTAGCCACTCAGACATGTTTTCTTTCTCTCTCTTTTCTTTATACGGCATTTGGTGCTTTAGTGGTAATCTACAGAAAACAGCATGTCGTTTCTACAGCAGTGTTCGTAGACAAGCCTCTTTTCATTTGTGCATCCTATGTGGTACAATGTTATTCATACTCTAGAATTCCATGATACACACATATATGCTTAATTTTTAAGAAAGCCTGATGTCATTGAACACAATTCGTGTAATACTCATTGGAAAAAAGTGTGCTGGTTTTTTGAATAACATGCATATGAAATAATTCACACAAAGGTTTATCACCATGCTTGCTGGACTATTCCAATTATTTGACAACTCATTAGTTAAAAATCAGCACCAATGAGAACATGAAAACAAAAAGCTTATATGAGTGTGTGTGTGTGTGTGTGTGTGTGTGTGTGTGTGTGTGTGTGTGTGTGCGTGCGTGCGTGCGTGCGTGCGTGTGTGTGTGTGCGTGCGTGGGTGTGTTTTAGACTAAGTGCAGAGACTAAGCTAGACCTGGGCAAACTATGGCCCACAGGCTACATCCGGCCCTTCGTACATCTCAGTCCGGCCCGCGTGAGGCCAATCATAATTTACATGGTAAATTACACAAACATCTGCGTGCAATGCAAGTATGCTACTTTTATTTTAAAATTTTATTTGTTCGTTCCATATGAACGTATGTGCATGCGTGAGTGGGTGAGCTGTGAGTGCAGGTTAACAGATTACAAGTTACTGTTTGTTGTACTGCTGTATTTCTCTAAATTTGTTGTTCGTTGTATTTCACTGTTTGTGGAGACTAACAGGTTAAAAATAAATTGCACAGATTCAATTATTGTTTTCTTATTTAACCTATACACCACAAATTCACATGGCCTAATATAAATATACTGAAGCCTGATCAAGCCATCTTCCACACTGTGGCCAACACAGAGAGCTAAATGTTTCACTTTTTTTTGAAGATTGTATTGAAGTTTGCATTAAATATGAAGGTTAAACTCGTCAGAAGTAAAGCTCATAGGGCTTATTGATTGCTTATTAATTGCCAATTTTTTACTGATTAAAAAAAAATCTTCCCCAACAAATATATTATAATCTGATTTATTTTTATTTTAAACATGGTGGTGATGAAGAAGCATGTAGAAAGCTAGAGTGTACTTCTTTTGAAGACGAGGATATATGAGACTCTTCCACTGAATTTGATTTTCTGTGGCTAAAATGTGGTTTTCTGCTGCCCTGGTCCACAGCAGTACATTAATTGCTTAAATATGTACACTGGCTCTGTTGCTGCTTCTCTATAGTGAACCGTGGGCGTGCAGACCGTGAGCTTTGATTGCTCTGCCTGCTCTCCTCTTTTTACACCATATCATGAGAAATAAAATTTTTCTGACTCACGATGTAGTCCTCTTGTTTGTCTATCATCATCTCTTCCCTGTGTGTCACATTAATTATGTTGAGTGAAGCCCAGACTCTTGTCTCTCTTGGCCTACAGAGCATTGTTCACATACTGTAACAAATGTGACGTTGCACATCTTTGGATAGTCTGTAATGCACATAAGTATAGATGGGATGAACTCTTCTCTAGATACTCAGAGGCCAGATACAGGCAGAGATTTCTCACCTTCTATTTAGAATAAAGGGATGCTTCAATGGTGAAAATAGTGCCTGGAACTGGTAGCCTTGATGTGTCATGACACTGACAAAGCACTTTAAACTTGCCATATGGCATTGATGGAAGAACCTTACTTTGTGGCACCATGTGCCCGTACAATGGAGTCTGAGTACAAACAGGGACACTGAACATGAAAACATACATTTTATGTTTGGCAAAAAATCTCAAACCTCAAGGTGTCGTGAGTGTCAAGCTTTAAAGATAAGTTATTAAATGATTTTAAGTTGTTTTATACCATTGTTTCAGTTACTTTTCTTTGGAATCGAGGTAATACCATTACAAATAATAACTTTTGAGTTTTAAACCTTATATACATGTTTGAATACACTAGAATAAAGGAATATATATTAATGTGATCAACAGCTATAGTGATGTGACTACTGAGAAGTAACTTGATTATATTGGGGAATTTTATTTTTCTATGTAAACCTTCAGTTCCTTAATTGTGAAAATATTTATCAGGCACCCCTGTAGCCGAAAGAGTACAAATTTCACTTAATTAACCTATATTGATTTTCTATGAAAATGTTGCAGGTTTTTATATATTCTATAACTTATTGGTGTGTAAAACTATGTTTTAGTCACGAGAGGACAACATGATAACATCATTCCTACGTGTATGAGCTAATATTTATATTTCAATTTCAGCACGCATGTGGGTCCTTCACTTAGGACTAAATGATTCCTGGACAAAGAGCTCAAAGCTTTAGTTGAGTAATCATCGCTACGTACTGTATATGCAAACAGTTGTGGTCCTGCATGTTTTTATGAATGCTGACACTGTATGAAATTAAATTCATAGGGGTTGCACTGATTTTACATAACAATTCACCCTTTAATTGTTATGTAAAATATGAGCAGCCTGTTGTATGTCCTAAACTTCACAGTATATTGCCAATATACCCAGTATGTTTCTGCTTGCACATGTTTTTTTCATGTATTTCACAGCATCAGCTCTTAAGATTTTCATTTTCATGTTCTTCAGCTTGGCACTACGAAAGTGTGTTTTTTTATGATTTGATGCTGAGCCGGTAGTTCGTTGTCTTTATTAGAGTAATTTATTAGAGTAAACTGCTGCTGAAAATGTCTCTGATAGTGTCACGGGTGTTAACAAAACACCCGCATAAAATAGTCACCTGAAATTCATTATAAGTCTCAACAGATGCTTGGGAAAACTTTAATTCTAAGACTGTGTGCAACTCATGTCAAATTGCATGTCTGTTCTTAATTCTAAAAAAAGATATGTCGCTGTCTTTGAAAATCTAAGCACGACATTCTAGACACCATTTGAGGCAAACATTTGGAAAAAAAATCACTGACCACATGAAACATTTTTACCAAACAATTACTATGAACACTTTCTTGTGTAGAACAGAAATATTCAACAGAAATACCCCCTAAAAGTCTAAAAATATCACATCAGGAGTACTCATTGTATTTACTGCCTACTGTCAGACACTTGGAAAATGCTAATAGTTCATATTGTTATTTCACAAAAACAGTGCTTCATTGACTGTTTGCTGTGTCTGTAATTAACAACAATGTTTTGTTAACCCTCAAATATAGTCGCAAGAGGGCACAAGCGAGTGTCTTATTGTACCGGTCCGACATGAAACTTTTGCCAAATCAAACATGCGAATCAAATCTATGACTTCCATACTGGATCGGTCGAGGCCCGGGTTAACAACGACCGCCATTGGTGCTGTTCACCTACAGAGTGCCAGTGGAAATTGGACTACTGTTGTTCGAAGAGGAGGACAGTGTGTTCATAGGAAGAGAGAGAAGAATAATGCCGAGAGTATAAGACTGAGAGTAGGGACGTTGAATTTTGAAACTATGACAGGAAAAGATAGAGAGTTAGTTGACACGATGCAGAGGAGGAAGGTAGACATACTGTGTGTCCAGGAGACCAGGTGGAAAGTTAGCAAGGTTAAGGAGCAGGGTTCAAGTTGTTTTATCATGGTGAAGATAGGAAGAGAAATGGAGTAGGAGTTATCTTGAAGGAGGAGTTCGTTAGAAATGACCTGGAGGTAAAATGAGTGACAGATAGAGTGATGAGTCTGAAGATGGAAATCGAAGGTGTGACGTTCAGTGTTGTCAGTTGGTATGCTCCACAGGTAGGATGTGAGCTGGAGGAGAAGGAGAAATTCCGATTGGACTCTATAGGTAGACCTATAAGAGTGGGGGTAGGAGCACACAGGTAGACTACATATTGTGTAGACGGTGTAATCTGGAGGAGATCAGTGACTGCAAAGTACTGTAGTGGTAGGTGAGACTGTACCCAAACAGCATAGAATGGTGGTGTGTAGGATGATTTGGTTGTGAGGAAGATGAAGAGGGCACAAGCAGAGCAGAAGACGAAATGGTCCTGATGATATACCTGTGGATGTATGGAAGTGTCTAGGAGAGGTGGCAGTACAGTTTCCGACTGGATTGTTCAACAAGATAGTGAGAAGTTGCCTGAGGGATGGAGGAGTGTGCTGGTGCCCATTTTTAAGAACAAGGGAGATGTACAGAGCTGTGGCAACTACGGAGGAATAAAGCTGATGAGCCATACAATGAAGTTATGGGAAAGAGTAGTGGAAGCTAGACTAAGGGCAGAAATGAGCGTTTGTGAGCTGCAGTATGGTTTCATACTGTATGAAAGTACAGTTCATACTGTATGAAAATACAGTACATACTGCTACTGTATGCATTTCAACTAGTATGGTTTCATACCAAAAAAAGAGTACTAGAGATGCAGTATTTGCTTTGAGGATGTTGATAGAGAAGTACAGAGAAGGCCAGACAGAGCTGCATTGTGTTTTTTTAGATATGGAGAAAGCTTATGACAGGGTGCCCAGAGAGGAACTGTGGTATTGTATGAAGAAGTCTGGAGTGGCAGAGAAGTATGTTAGAACGGCACAGGACAGTGGTGAGGTGTGTGACAGGAGTTCAAGGTGGAGGTGGGACTGCATCAGGGATCAGCTCTGAGCCCCTTCTTGTTCGCTATGGTGATGGACAGGCTGACAGACGAGGTTAGTCAGGAATCTCCATGGACTATGATGTTTGCAGATGACATTGTGATCTGTAGTGAGAGCAGGGAAGGTGGAGGAAAAGCTAGAGAGGTGGAGGTTTGTCCTGGAAAGTTAAATAATGTAGTAATTTAAACCCCACCTATTTCCAGTCAAACCACAACCACTTCCTGTTTAAGTCCCGCCCATTCCAAGTTCAGATGCACATAATTTAGATGGTTGAACAGATACAGATACAGATAGTGGTGTACTCACTCATCCCTAGTCATTATATTTATTAAGTGTTTAATATTGTTGTGTCCATATGGCATATTGTGTTGTTTTGTCTGTGCCTACTCCTAACCTAGTTATATATAAACACACCAGTAGTTTATTTCCACATACTGATCCATGGTCTTTGCCTCCTCTGTATAATTATAACTGCTCATAGGAACTGAGATTAGGCCCCTAGCTTTCCCCAACATTTATAGAGCTACACAAATTATGGTGATGATGAAATGGTGAACTGGGTAATGTTCCACGTCAGAATACTGTCTGCAAAATCCTCTGACTTAGGCTGGGGTAGCAAAATATTCTCATGCGCAAACATCTGTCCTGACACTGGAGGCTGAACCCCCCCAAAGGTCTGACCCTGGACACACCCGTAGCAGGATCCATTCCCCATGTTGTTGATAAAAACTTGAATATTTTCTTGTTATGCTAGAAAGAATGCAGGGAAAAAGAGGAGAATGAAGTCCAGATGATCATTTACAGCTTATTAGCCAGATGCAGTGGTGCATTACTTTGTTCCATACTATGCAGTCTGCCACCTTAACTGCATCCAGGGACCTCACAGCAGAACCTTGTCATCTACAGCATATTGAATGTCTTGGCACTTTCTTCCAAGCAACGTGGTAAAATCCTTTACCGGCTCTCCAGAGACGTGAAATGACCAACTTTAACTAAATGTCCTGTGCATCAGCCCAGAATAGCCATTTAGGAATGCAGCATAATGTTCCCTCTGGCACATACTGCCTCTCCAATTAGCGGTCAGAATGAAGGTACTCGTGCCGAGAACTACTTTAGATAGATGATGTCATTGTTAGGGCATGAAAACAAAGCAAAACGAAAAGTAATGGCTCGCTGGATCTGCAAGTGGAACTTTTTTCAGAAAGCTTGAAATGAAGGCATGGGCTTTTTACACTTTATTAAAATGAGGCTACATACCCTTAGTTATCAGGGAGGCAGGGACCAGAAAGACCTGGAGAGAAGTAACTGAACATTTCTTTTTCTGGTACACTGTCCGAGTCATGCTTACATACTACAAATAAAATTAAAACAAATAAAAATAATATTTGGCTTTAAAGCATACAGGCAGTTGTAATGTTCAAAACAAATGCGTCTTAGGGTGGACTGTAATACTTTGTTTATGCTGCTTGGCGACACTGGCTAAATTTGCCTGGGGCCCATATAGTTGTCATGACAGGCTCATGAAAGGACATCAAAAGCACCCAAGGCAAGAGTGTAGATTTTACTTTTGGTCAACTTTGCGAAAGATGTTCCCTTAAAACGACAAACAAGTGCACATTAGAATTCGGAAAAGGATGGGAGGTTTTAGCATTTATCTCACAAAAAACTTGACATTTATTTTTCTAAAATTTCATCAAATGAATGTTGCATTCTGAAGATAAAACTCTGGGGTCTTAAGGTCATCTGCACACTAGAATTCACTATGTGGCCAGATTTCCCATTCATACATGTTTTAGTGCAAACCGAACTGCTGGTTGTAGCAATTAATACATATTCCTTATATTTTTTGCACTGGTTGCCTTTTACACAGGTCAGATTTGTCTTGTCTACAATTTTATTTTGTGGGATCCCACTAGACACAACCATGTATATATGTGTGTGTGTGTGTGTGTGTGTGTGTGTGTGTGTGTGTGTGTGTGTGTGTGTGTGTGTGTGTGTGTGTGTGTGTGTGTGTGTGTGTGTGTGTGTGTGTGTGTGTGTGTGGGTGGGTGTGTGTGTGTGTGTGTGTGTGTGTGTGTGAAAGAGAGAGAGAGAGAGAGAGAGAGAGAGAGAGAGAGAAGAGAGAGAGAGAGAGAGAGAGAGAGAGAGAGAGAGAGAGAGAGAGAGAGAGAGAGAGAGAGAGAGAGAGAGACATTATGCTGAGTTTTGTGGAGAGGCCACATCCGTGTCCTGACACCTGAATTATTTATATATAGATTTAAACTGTATTTTTTAGTCTAAGATAAAGACACTCAATACTATCCTTAGATAATATCATGCACTGGCATATAATGGTGGCTCTGTGCTGACAGCTTCTATTCATTATCATCTGAATCATGTAGTAATGTGGCACAAAATCCTTTTTCTGTCCACTTTCTTCAATTTCACAATTCCATTACAACAAGAGGAGTCTGTGGACAGATCGATGCCTGCAAGTAGATGCACAGAGCCTAACAATTAGCAGTTGTGCTAATGTGCCTGCATGGATTTTTTAATTTGGTTGGAGGAAAGCAATAGTGTACATCTAAATTTCTCACCACCTGTCCTCAGCCTGCATTTCGATGGCAGTATGTCAGAGTCTGAAGCTCCACAGCCCACACTCTGCTGTATGTTTAAGCAGCCCTTGAGTATTCATTTATAGAGCATGATTTTATGTGTCAACTGTCAGCGATTGCATTTATCCACTTTTTGACTACAGTCTGAAAATGCTGAAGGGTCCAAAATGACACGAATTAAAACTTTTTCCATTCAGTTCAACTGTCTAAAAATTGAATTCTGGTAATTATTTCAGTTACATAAGCTGCACTGTAACTGCTCAAGCAAATGGCAAACATCGCATAAAAAATTAGAGACAATAAAGCATTATTGGTTTCTATGTGTTTCTTTAAAATTAAATTGTTTGCACTTACAGCATTATGGTATATATGTGATAATATCTTTAGTTAGTGGGTTGCATCAAGTTGTCTAATGGTTATTTACAGAACCATAACACAACAGCCGCAAGAGGGCACAAACCAGTGTCTTATTGTGCCGGTCCTAAGCCTGGATAAATACAGAGGGTTGTGTCAGGAAGGGCATCCGAAGTAAAACTTTTGCCAAATCAACATGCAAATTGAACATATGACTTCCATACCGGATCAGTCCAGGCCTGGGTTAACAACAACCGCCATTGGCGCTGCTCACCCACAGGGTGCCAGTGGAAATTGGACTACTGTTGGTCGAAGAAGGAGAGGAGGAAAGTGTGTTTGTAAGAAGACAGAGAAGAGAGTATAAGACTGAGAGTAGGGACGTAGAATGTTGGAACTATGACAGGAAAAGGTAGAGAGCTGGTTGACATGGTGCAAAGGAGGAAGGTAGACATACTGTGTGTCCAGGAGACCAGGTGGAAAGGTAGCAAGGCTAGAATTCTAGGAGCAGGGTTCAAATTGTTCTATCATGGTGTAGATAGGAAGAGAAATGGAGTAGGAGTTATCTTGAAGGAGGAGTTTGTTAGGAATGTCCTGGAGGTAAAAAGAGTGTCAGATAGAGTGATGAGTCTGAAGCTAGAAATAGAAGGTGTGATGTTCAATGTTGTTAGAGGGTATGCTCCACAGGTAGGATGAGAGCTGGAGGAGAAGGAGAAATTCTGGTTGGACTTTGATGAAGTGATGCAAGACTACAAGAGGTGACTGTTGTGGACCAGGAAGTAGCAATGATTAGTCAAGGATGAAGTTAGGAGGGCATTGAAGAGGATGAAGAGCGGGAAGGCAGTCGATCCTGATGATATACCTGTGGAGGTATGGAAGTGTCTAGGAAAGATGGCAGTAGAGTTTCTGACTGGGTTGTTCAACAGGATCTTCTATAGTGAGAAGATGCCTGAGGAGTGGAGGAGAAGTGTGCTGGTGCCCATTTTTAAGAACAAGGGAGATGTGCAGAGTTGTGGCAACTACAGAGGAATAAAGCTGATGAGCCATACAATGAAGTTATGGGAAAGAGTAGTGGAAGCTAGACTAAGGGCAGAAGTGAACATTTGTGAGCAGCAGTATGGTTTCATGTCAAAAAAGAGTACTACAGATGCAGTATTTGCTTTGAGGATGTTGATAGAGAAGTACAGAGAAGGCCAGAGGGAGCTGCATTGTGTTTTTGTAGATCTGGAGAAAGCTTATGACAGGGTGCCCAGAGAGGAACTGTGGTATTGTATGAGGAAGTCTGGAGTGGCAGAGAAGTATGTTAGAGCGGTGCAGGACATGTATGAGGACTGTGAGACAGTGGTGAGGTGTGCTGTAGGTGTGACAGAGGAGTTCAAGGTGGAGGTGGGACTGAATCAGGGATCACCTCTTAACCCCTTCTTGTTCGCTATGGTGATGGACAGGCTGACAGACTCCATGGACTATGTTTGTAGATGACATTGTGATCTGTAGTGAGAGCAGGGAACAGGTGGAGGAAAAGCTAGACAGGTGGAGGTCTGTCCTGGAAAGGAGAGGAATGAAGGTTAGCCGCAGTAAGACAGAGTACATGTGTGTGAATGAGAGGGACCCAAGTGGAAGAGTGAGGTTATAGGGAGAAGAGATCAAGAAGGTGGAGGATTTTAAGTACTTAGGCTCAACAGTCCAGAGCAATGGAGAGTGTGGAAAAGAGGTGAAGAAGCATGTACATGGAACGGGTGGAGAAAATTGTCAGGTGAGATGTGTGATAGAAGAGTTTCAGCTAAAATGAAAGGTGTACAAAACTGTGGTGAGACCAGCGATGTTGTTTGGTCTAGAGACAGTGTCACTGAGGAAAAAACAGAAGACAGAGCTGGAGGTAGCAGAGATGAAGATGCTGAGGTTCTCTCTGGGAGTGACCAGGAAGGATAGGATCAGGAATGAGTACATGAGAGGGACAGCACATGTTAGAGGTTTTGGAGATAAAGTCAGAGAGGCCAGACTGAGATGGTTTGGACATGTCCAGAGGAGAGATAGTGAATATATTGGTAGAAGGATGCTAAGTTTTGAACTGCCAAGAAGGAGGCCTATAGGAAGACCAAAGAGGTTTGGATGTAGTGAAAGAGGACATGAAGGTAGTTGGTGTGAGAGAACAGGATGTAGAAGACAGGGTTAGATAGAGGCAATCGATTCGTTTTGACGACCCCTGATGGGAAAAGCTGAAAGGAAAAGAAGAAAGAAGAACACAACTTTAGCGTCATCTTTTTATTCTCTTTTGGTTTCCATCAATACTACAGAGACATGTCTCTTCAGCTTCTCAACGTTGTATTGTGTAAAGAAGCCAGCAGCTAATTTTGTCAGCTGAGTAGTTTAATAAGAGTTAAGTTTTGTTTTTGTTTGATCAGTTTTGTGCAAGTGAAACAAAACAGAGATTATAAGGACCAAAACCAAAAACAGTATAAAACTCAGTAAAGCTATAAGGTAGTTCTCAGTGTTGCCGTTAAAACTGATTTTTACATTCATAGGGAAAATACTGATTGCAGAAGCTTTAGACATTTAAATCTGACATTCAAAAGTCTGAGTGATATTGGTTTGATTTGAGAAATGAATTTGAAAGACATGAGCTATAGTCCAGCTCGATCTTTTAAAATATATAATGTACCAGTGTCTGTGTATGTGTCAGTGCCTATCTGTTCAGATAAGCCTTTCACCTGCGCGCACAAACACCACAGGTTTTCTCATCCTCTGTCTTGCCTTCTGTGGAAGAGGAACAATGCCTTCAAAGAAAGTGAATACTGCTTTCTGTCCCTCAGAAAGCTCATCGATTTTTACTTTGCAGCACTCAAGGTCAGTGGGAGGAACAAGCCGGGAGGATCCTATCACCTCAGAAGTACAGGTCTTTCAGTCTTTTTATTGGAGGGAAAATAAACACAAATGAAGCTGAGAGCACTGCCTTATCATGACCTTTAACTGTAACAAAGGTTCACTTAAATGTGTTAAATCTGAAGTGCTTCGAATTAAATAAAATTGGATATTAGGACACAATCCTTGTGTTTCTTCAGCTTCAGTTTAAATTTATGCACGTCAGTCTGTGCCTATTTATACACTCATCCTCAGTTTAGATTTACCTCACAACCTCAGACTTATTTCACTGGCTGTGTGATATCTCATTTTGGCCAACACACACACACACACAGACACACAGACACAGACACACACACACACACACACACACACACACACACACACACACACACACACACACACACACACACACACACACACACACACACACACACACACCCTTACTGCCTCGAAGGCAGTGAAGATGTATTGGGCTTAATCAGTGCAGGTGACAGTGCATCCGAATGAATTCTTTCCCAGTGAATGACTTAAACCTGACCCAAAGAACATGAGCAGAATTAAAACTGACAGTTGAACAGAGGAGGAAGCAAATTTACCAGGTACATGCTGGACCAGTAGTTTTCTTGTCTTTACTTGCTCATGGTGAATCTCACAGATCAAACTTTTTTTTTTTTCACACATCATGTGAAGCTTTTCGCTTTGCAGGACAGCTCTCAACTGTGATTTCACATTCAATTAACACAACACTGTACAGTATAGACAGTACAATATGTTTTTAACACAGCAATGGGAAATTACAGATACAAAATGTAAGTGATAAGGGGGTGAGATGAGGGAAAAACACTTAATCTCAAAAAGCTCAACTTGTATCATGATTCAGTGCCTCATAGAGTCATATTCAGTGACCACAGGTCAGATTTTAGTGAATATGCTTACAGTAATCCCTCGCACATTCGCGCATCAACACTAGCGGCTGGGGGAACTGCAGACATTCCTAATTAAAAACAGTTTTTGTCACTTTCCCCGTTTTAGAGTACACCACTTGAAATTATTCACAGACTGTTGTTTTCGTCACAGTGTTGTCTCACATGTCATCGCTCTAGTTTTTAAACCCGAATGTTCCATGACAGAAACCTTCCCGGCAAGTAAGGGAGAGAGAATAAGTCAAGACTCATATCAGAAAAATAGAGGCAGGGGTGTTCTGCACAATGCAAATGACCAGTTATTATTATTCAGCAGCACTTTCTTTGTGGCTTTCTATTCTGGAAATAAAGCCTCAGAAATTAAACTCAGTGACGTCATCCGTCTGTGTCTCTTGATCAGTATCCTCCTTTTCACTTCCAAGACCACTGTCATACTGGCACACACACACACACACACACACACACACACACACACACACACACACACACACACACACACACACACACACACACACACACACACACACACACACACACACGCCTAATTCATTTCACAGCACAAACAACCTCTTCTCTAAGCGTAGGGTTTATAGTAATCCATCCATCATCTCTTCATTTTCTCCCACTTATCCAAGGTCGGGTCATGCTGGCTGTACAGTAATCATATGCCAAAAAAATTAAGACACTGAAATGCATCAAACCACATCCCAAAATAGCTCATGAACCACACATGAAAGTCACTTTTTAGGCATCACTGCATGACTTATGGATAGTATCTCTTTTTAACAATTTATGCTTATTAGAGATGGTGCTTTTTAAGTTAAATGTGTGCTGTGCTAATATTGAGAGGAATTTATATAGGATAGAGGAAACTTTTCAAAGAAAAATCAACTAAAAGTTTTACCTCTGCCAGAAAGGTTTTGTTATGGCTCTGATGGAGCTCAGGATTTATTTTCTCAGTCTGTATAATTTTACTGTGTAGACCTGAACCTGAACCTGGTGGGAAATTTGAATGATCTATGAAGTTAAGATAATAATAATAACAACAATAATAATAATAATAATAATAATAATAATAATAATAATAATAATAATTTTTAAAAAAGTGGACTTCCCCAAAAGAAAGTGTTCTCACAATTCTTAAGGGTGTGAAAGTAGCAAAAACCTTCACACAAAATGTCATCCTCCTTGGCCAAATTGATTGATCCTTTCATGGAAAACACCCCATGCATTTTCATTTATTTTCAGCTCATCTCTTGCCTCATGGTGCGTGCCAGCTTTGCACCACAAGTGAATTACTTGTTTTTCATATAAAAAGGTTGGAGACAGAATTGATTTCTTTGCAATCTAGAGTAGGCATGGCTCACTTGTGACCCATAGTTCTCTTCTTGGTGTTAATGGAGAAATAAAAGACTAGTTAATGACTCAGGTACGAGGCAGGACTGTCATGTACTCCTGTTCTGTGCAGAACTAAACTGATTCCTGAGCTGTAATTAAAATTTCTGTCTGCACTTAAATGTAAATGTAACAGGTGACGTTTGGGCTCAAACGCGGTACAGCAGAGGAGCAGTCCAAATTCAAAGTTTTGATACAGAATCCAAAATCAAGTAGTCAGAAGATCGGGCAGGTAAATCAGACAAAGGATGCAAAGCTGAGTCCACAAACCAGGTAATTACATGATAATCAGACAGGAAAAAGCAGACAAGGAACGGATAAACAGCCGTAACTCAGGAAACTAGTAAAATCTTCACATGGTCAGACAAGAACAGGAATGCGGTGCAGTAGGATGAGTTACACTCTTGCAGCAAACTGAGTGTTGAACAGAGCATATGCAGGGTGGAGACTGATTGGGAGATGGGATGAAGGTAGGCAGCTGCAGCAACACAGGTGACAGGAATGAGCTGACTCGGGGGGGGGGGGGGGTACTGAGACAGGTGGAAAAACTGTAACTGGAGCTGTAAACCAACCAATCGTTTTGGATGGTTGGTTTGAATTATTTTAGAGTTAAATATTCACAGAAGCTGAGTGATTTTGGTCTTAACAAAAAATCCAATGGTCACATTTTTTTTTTAAATCGTTAGCTTCTATTATTAGTAAGGCAGAACTCACAATCATATAGACCATTTAAATAATGGTTTTAAAATAACAGGTGATTATACCTCTTGCTTTATCTCTGTAAGCTAGTGTAAAAACAGTATTTCTAAAAGTAGATCTACTTCATACTTTGTGACTCTTATTTCTAGAATCCTGATGGGACTATCACAGCATCTCCTCATTTATAAACATCAAATAACTTCCATTAACAAAACATACAATATTTCCATTTCTACAAATTGCTCAGTGGAGTCAGCATAATATCTGCCCCTGACGCTGCTACTACATCTGTGACAAGCACATAATACTTAGTAATTTAATCTAATTGCAGTATAATGTAACTGATACATCAGTGGCATAAGGGAAGTGAGTCTGCAGGGAAAGGGATGTAATTAATTAATTGATTCCAAGGTCTCTGGATTGACAGGCCAGGATTCTGAAAATGTATTGGTTGGGACAATTGAAGGGAGGTAAGCTTTGCAGTGGTGAGTGTGTGTGATGGTTCATCGACTGTACAAACAAGTGAAATGAAAATGCCTGACGCAGAAAATCTGGTGTTGTATGCTGTTATAACTTTTTCCCTGATAAGTACCAGCAGACACTCTGTCCATATAAGGAGATATCAAAGCAAGAAACAAGATAATTCACACTTGGAAAAGGCATCCAGATGGATCCATGCGTGAAAGAGTCTTTTTGGTGCCATGAATAAAGTGTGTTGTAAGAAACTGAAGAAATAAGGAGGTGACTAAGGGATAGAAAGTGCGTTATGACACACCAGCTTTCACACATGTGGACTCTGTCTTTGGGAGTGAGATATCAAAGTAGCCTGGTATTGATCCTTGGGAACAATCAATACGAAACCATTGCACCTTTGTATTTGTTGCTAAGCAATCTTCCTTCCTCTGAAATGGCTTATCATGACATCAAATCTGGTGGTTGTGTGTGCATGGCCATTGTGCGCGTTTCTTCAGTACATTATGTACATGTGTTTATCAGGTTATTAGAGGAGTCTTGCAGTGGCTCCTGCATGTTGTTTGTGTAGGTTGCCGTGCATGCATGTATACATATCTGAGTAGGCAAGGCGGGTGTGGTATCGTGCAATACACTCCCCATCCAGCTGTGGCACTGCACTACGATATTGAAGGTATAAAAATGCATGAAGAAGAAGAAGTAAACACGTTGTGAAAGTTACGGATTGTGTCTGTCCTGCTATCTACTTCCCTCGATCTACATACACAACATATTGGCGACGAGAATGGCTTGTATCGGAATCTCACAACCTCCTGCTTTGCTTGAAACCCCGGGTGAGCCTACAATGCTGTATACGACATGGATACAGATGTTCGAAAATTACCTGCTAGCACTGACTAGTAATGACATGCCGGACAAACGAAAGCGCGCCCTGCTGCTTCACTGTTTAGGCACGGAAGGCCAGCGGATTTTTCTTTCCCTCCCCAACACTGGCACTTCTTACAAATCCGCCTGTGATGCGCTTAAAACTTTCTTTGTGCCGAAGGTGAATGTCGTAGCTGTGAGGAGCAAGTTCCGTCAGCGTGCACAGAGACCTGGCGAAACGACAGTACAGTACATTGCTGCATTGAGGGATTTAGTAGTTAACTGTGATTTTGGTACGTTTGCTGATGATATGATTAGGGATCAATTCATTGAGAAGACGTCCTGTACGAGGATCAGAGAACGCTTGCTGTTGGAAACGGACTTAAAGCTAGAGAAGGCGATCGCTATTGCTACACAAATCGAATCAGCGATGGCTGAAGCTAAGGCTATCGCCCCTGTGCACGTTCGTGATGCCCCTGTGAAACTCGTGCAGCCGAGAGGTGATGGTGCACACAAAAAGCATCGGGGCAAAGGCAAGTCTCAATCCACAGCTCAACACAAAACCTGCTACCGTTGTGGATCCAACTCTCACCTAGCAAACAACCCCGAATGCCCTGCTAAAAAGGCAAAATGTAATCACTGTGGGAAAATGGGACATTTTAGTAAAGTGTGCCGCAGTGTAGTCCCTACACAATCAGTGCGTGAAGTTGCTGTTCCAGACCTTACCGTGTTGCATGTAGCCCCACCAGCTGCAGTCTCAAAGCACCTTACCTGTACAGTTGCTCTTCATGTTAAGGATGAACAGTCTTTTAATACGGAGCTGCTTGTGGACACTGGTTCAGCTGTCTCCATTCTTCCAGAGAGCACCTACAGACAGTCTTTCATGCATGTGCCTCTCTCAAAGCCTACTGTACGCCTGGTGACCTACATGAAGAAGCCGATTCCAGTACTGGGCTGTCTTAAACTTACTGCCACATTCTGCAACCAGAGCGCACAAACCGACTTCTACATCGTTCCCGATGGCAAACCACTGCTCGGAATGGACCTGTTCACTGCCCTGCGCCTTCACATTCACGATGGGCAGATCGCATCACCTGCTGCATCTGTGGTGAGTCACGCCGTCAACGCCGCCAGTGCATTAGGCGTTGCCACTGGTTTCATACACAAAGTTAAGGTACGTGCAGATGTGCCTCCAGTCCAGCAGAAGCTGCGCAGGCTCCCATATGCTGTGCGTGACAAGGTGTCGGAGGAGCTGCAGAGACTCGAAACCGATGGCATCATTGAGAGAGTGGACTCATCTGCCTGGGTGTCGCCTCTGGTGGTCGTGAGCAAGAAGACAGGTGACATTCGTGTTTGTGTGGACTTACGTGAACCTAACAGGGCTGTGGTGATCGACAGTCACCCGCTGCCACACATTGAGGAAGTTTTCACTGAGCTCCGTGGCGCTACAATGTTCTCCACGATTGACCTACAAAATGCATACCACCAAGTGCAGTTACATCCAAGCAGCAGAGACCTTACCGCTTTTATAACACAAGATGGACTTTTTCGTTTCACGCGGGTGCCTTACGGCCTGGCCTCAGCACCCAGTGCCTTCCAACGCATGATGTCTCAGATCCTGGCTGGTCAAAAAGGTGTACAGTGCTATCTGGACGACATCATCGTTAGTGGGGAAACGCCTGAAATACATGACACCAGATTGAACGCCGTTCTTCACTGCTTACAGGAGAGTGGGCTGAAGCTCAATGCAAAAAAATGCCACTTCAGAAAGACTGAGCTGTCCTTCCTCGGGCATCTCATCTCTGCCTTTGGCCTTCATCCAGACCCTAGCCACGTACTGGCTGTGGTTGAAGCTCCCCCTCCACACGACGCTCAATCTCTGCGGTCTTTCCTAGGCCTGACTGCGTGGTATTCGAAGTTCATTCCCAACTATGCCATGCTTGTGGAACCTCTCCGTGCTCTACTCAGACAGTCTGCTACTTTCCACTGGTCTGAGGAGGCGCAAGCGAACTTCCGCAAAGTAAAAGAAATCATCACTACCAGCTCTGCGCTTGCCTTGTTCGATCCTTCCCTGCCAACTGTCGTGACAACAGATGCGTCAGACTATGGCATCGGTGCTGTGCTGACACAAATGAAAGGCGACACTGAACAGACCATTGCATTCGCTTCCAGAACACTTACTGCATGTGAGCGCAACTACTCAACAGTTGAAAAAGAGGCTTTGGCATGCGTCTGGGCGACTGAAAAGTGGCGTACTTACCTCTGGGGCCGTCACTTCACTTTACGGACTGATCATAGCCCTTTGACCACTCTGCTTACAACCAAAGGCCTTGGACGCGCAGGCATGAGGATAGCTCGCTGGTCTGCTCGCCTGCTGTGTTTTAACTACGCCATTGAATACAAACCGGGCCATGAGAATGTTACTGCAGATTGCTTGTCGCGCTTGCCTCTTCCTATCACAGATGACCACGAGGAGATGGAGCTGGAAATGGTGGCTGCTGTGTCCCCTGACTTCGCTGCGGTCACAGCTGATGAGCTCTCCAGTGCCTGTGATACATGCCCTGTGCTACAGCAAGTGCAACACTACATGCAAAAGGGATGGCCTCGTACTGCAAAAGGCCTTGACCCCCTCATCGTGCCATACTTCCGTGTGCAGAACGAGCTGGCTGTGCAGAACAGTGTCATTGTGCGTGGCACTCACCGTGTTGTCGTACCGCGACTGCTACAGGAAAAGATGATCCAGCTTGCTCATGCTACACACCAAGGAATCGTTCGCACCAAACAGCGACTGAGAGACTTGTACTGGTGGCCTGGAATGGACGTTCAGGTTGAGTCCGCCATCAAATCATGCGCTACCTGCCTGCGGCATGATAAAACTGCAACCACCCGTACTGCCCCCTTACAGCCGGTTCCTACCCCAACTGCAGCCTGGGAAAAGGTTGCTGTGGACATTGTCGGTCCCATTCATACAGCGCCTGCTGACTGCCGCTTTGCCATCACTCTCATTGACTATTACAGTCGATGGCCCGAGATTGCTTTCTGCTCAAATGTGACTTCTGCCTCTGTCATGACTTTCCTTGCCACTGTGTTCAGCAGAGAGGGTAATCCACAGGATATTGTCACTGACAACGGCCCTCAGTTCGTGTCAGCTGAGTTTGAAGCTTTCCTTAGTGACAGGAACATCCAGCACTGTCGCAGCTCTGTGTACTACCCACAGGCCAACGGTGAAATCGAGCGTTTCAACAGAGTCTTCAAGGACGGCCTGCAAACCGCCAACATTGAAGGTAAATCACTGAAAGCCTTCTTTACTGAGTTTTTACACACGTACAGAGCCACACCACATGCCGTTACTTCAGTGTCCCCAGCTGAACTGTTGCATGGTAGACCACTGAATACCAAGCTTCACATCACAGGTCTGCACTCCATGCGCCCCTGCTCTGAGAAAGCCAACATGCTACAAAACATCCAAAACAGACAACAGAAGTCGAAACAATACACAGACAAACGTCGTGGTGCAAAATCACCAAGCTTCCAGATTGGCTCTGCTGTCCGCATCCGCAAACCTGGAGTCATTGCCAAAGGACACTCAAAGTTTACCCAACCACTGACAGTGGTAGCCCAAAAGGGTCCTGCCACTTACTTGCTGTCCGATGGAAAAGTGTGGAATGCCTTCCACCTTGCCCCCTCTTCTTCCACCTGTGCTGCTGCTCCAGCATCACTGCCTGCAGATGCTTGTCTCCTGCCAAATGACCAAGGTGCTGAGCCACCTGAACCTGAAACTGCACCCTCACCGCATCAGTCTCCAAGTGTACCGAGAGTACGACATGCTCCCGCATGGTTTAAGGATTATGTGACTTAAAAAAAAAAAAAAAAAAAAAAAAAAAAAAAGAGAGAGAAATGATGTGGAAATGTGCTTGAAATGTCCTTGAAATGTCATTATACTGTTTGTTTATGACTTGTGATCTTCATACAGTATGCTTATGTTCACAATGTTTACAATAGGCCTATGGCTTATCTTTGATAAATACTTACCTGTAATTTGGTAATGAATATGACACTACTGTTTTCTATTTGTTGATACTTACCTCAGGGTTACTGCTTATTTTACAGATTAATGGTAATCTACTTGTTATTTCTACTTGCTAATGGAGTAGATTCTTATGTTACTGTTCGAGGGTTTATTCTAACAAAAGAGGAATATGTGGTATCGTGCAATACACTCCCCATCCAGCTGTGGCACTGCACTACGATATTGAAGGTATAAAAATGCATGAAGAAGAAGAAGTAAACACGTTGTGAAAGTTACGGATTGTGTCTGTCCTGCTATCTACTTCCCTCGATCTACATACACAACAGCGGGTTATCGTGAGCATGTTTGTTGCAGCAGCTGACAGGTCCGGTAATACTGACAGGACGCAGGCGGTTCCCCCGAGGCCGTGCATGCTGACAGCAGCTGGCTGCGAAGAACAACAGCTGCTGATGGGTTTTCAGCACATAGAGCCCACATAGTGCTTTGCCTTCATCTCTCTACCCTCAATAGACACACATTCACTTATTGTTTATTTCAGTTTCTTTGTTTTATTGCTGATAGTGCCTCCCACTTTATCTCTCTCCGTCTTTGCAATATGAAAACATTCCATCGCTCTGTTTAAGACACACATAAACGCATCCGCACACACGCAATTGTGCTAGCCAGTCTCCATAAATAGCTTTTAGAAATTGAGAGACGAGGATGAGGGGAAAGGAAAGTGGTTATCAAATTTTACACAACAGCCCTCAATCCTGCCAAGCTTGACAGACCCTGGACTGCTCCTGGTTTGTCCAGCATCTCTCCTGCCTTCTTCAGGAGTTTTTGATTAGGGGACATGGTCAAGGACACACATGCTTGCACATGCTCTGGCATTTCTCTACCTTCGTAGACTAAAGCATATCCCCATTCACATGTATGTGAGGCTGTGATTTAGATACGCAAACAGGCATTGGCCATTTTTAATCAAAAAGGATGAGCAGCACGTCTATGTGCCAACATATGACTCTTTAAATCCTGCAATCATTTGAGAGTGAGGACCATTATTTTACAGGCAGTTGTTGGAACCTGGTGGTGGCATAAAGTGAGGAGGTGTGTGTGCATGTGCGTGTGCTGTTTGTGTGTGTGTGCGCGCATTTTGTAATGTGTTTATACTAATGCACATTAAAGAACAGCACTGAGCCAGACATTTCAGATTCTGCTTCATATAATTTGACTTTAATATAAATGGTCTATGCAAATGCAGAGCGTGGAGTGGTCTTCAAGTATTGAAGCAGGGCGCCTGTAGATTTGAGTAGTTTAGTTTAAGTTGGATGCTAGATTAATGTACATAAAGGAAAAATATCTTGAATTGAATTGAATTTATTATTACTTTTTTTTTTTTTTACCTTGACCTGTCTTTTACAAACCAAATGATATAGTTCCCTTCAAATCAATGGTACACATTTTCAGCTGGGTGACAGTGCTACCCACCACACCACTGTGCTGCCTCTTAATCGCGATTAAATGCCCTACTAAATAAAAACATGAAGTTAAACATTCACCACTATGAACTCAAGGTCTATTGGTATCAAACCTGGTATTGTCCTTTTTAAACTCAAAGTCATAGAAACAAAAGCCACTAAATAAGTCACATGTTGAGTTTGATCAGATACTCAAAATAAATAAAAGTAAGAGGGCAACACACCAGCATTCAAACCTTTTAAGAACATTAAAAAAAAAAAACTCTCATTCATTCAAGTGGATGAAGGGCTCAGGAAAATTAATGAATAAAAAAACTCTCTTAGAATATAATTTTACCAGGTTTAACTCATTTATGACTAAGGTTGTCACAATACATGAATTTGAAACTTTGATATAATGCTAATATGAAAATGTATTTAAAAAATGAAAATGAAAACTCCAAAGCTCATAAGCAAGGATTTTCTTTTGAATGAATAACTTGCTTACAGTTCTGATAAAGAAAATGTCATTGAATGCATACCAACACATTTCAAATAAATGTAGTACCTATAAAGCCTAAGATGAAAATAGACTTGAGTTCTGCTTCTAAAACTTTCATATTTTAGGATATCAAAGCACAGACACATTTAGTTACTTTAAGGATAGAGTCAAACCATTCCAGGCATCTCAGTGGGGGCTGGTCGCTGGCTCTGTCTGGACCTGGCAGCAGTTCTACCTGAAGCTTGAGAGGACAACATGGCCAACATCTGCTTGTCTGTCTGTTCTCTGTACCAGCTACACTGCCTATAAAGCCTTCTGCCAAGTACATACAACAAACACCTGAATTCAACCATCTCTGTTTCATGGTTCAGTTATCTATCCTATTGTATATACCCATTCCTTCACTGCACTTGGTCTATTTTTTTCCTTTGGACCAGGTGGATGTGAGTGTCCAGGTTTGAAATTTGCCTCCCTTAATGATTTCACTGCATCTTTAGATAATGCTTCATGTTTCTGAATTAATAAGGATGCAATGTATCCAAAAAAGAAAACTCCTTTAAAGTCATCGTCTACAGTAAATATATGGTACATTTCCCTTGATGGTTACTGTTCCCATTACTCAGACTCAAATCATATGAGTTAATGCTGAATAATTTCCCTTTTTACTCTCTATACAGTTTTGAAAAGGCTGAATTTTGAACTCATTTTCCCTGGAGTAATAATGCTTTAAAGGCAGGATTGGATACAAATTTAGAAGAGACATGTAAATGTGAAGGCACCGCCGTGCACACACCTATCCATCCACCCCCACACACACAAAACAGCAATATGTTTTTCTTATTTTCAGATACTTATATTTTACATTCCATGCTCCCTGTGACCTGCTACAGCAGATTCAGCGGCAGAAAATGAATGAATGAATGAATGAATGAATGAATGAATGAATGAATGAATGAATGAATGAATGAATGAATGAATGAATGAATGAATGAATGAATGAGAGAATGAATGAATAACACTGTGCTGTCTTTTTGCTTTAAAATGTGGTCTCGGAAACAACAAAATTTGGCATCTTGCTGAATTTCTATTCTCAACCTACTTCCTCAGTCTGTCTTGCTTTTTATCTTTATGGAATGGGATACAGCTCATGCTGATTTGTCCAGCATGTTTTGCAAAAGATCTTTGATTGGAGATGGTCCCACAGGACTGTCTAAAGACAGCATCTGTGTTCTGTCTACCATAACCTTGGGAAAGCTCAGAACTGGTTGTGGCCATGCTGTGTTGTGCAGCTTGATATGAGATAGGCATCGTAGTGTATCCACTACAGGTGACTACACCCTGCTAATCAAAGAAGGTGGAATGCTATTGATAATTCATTTTTTTATAGATGCACTTTGAAATGCAAAACCATGTACTCAATATGACAAAAAGACAAGTGTATGAAAAATCTGAAAATGCGTCTTTGTCATTGAGCAGCGTGTTGTGCACAGAGCCTTGAAAATAAGCAAGGTCTGTGTGATCATATGCATTTCAGTACAACCACATGGACTCCCACTGCCAACATTTTGAGCTAAGTGTGTACCGTATAAGGTGGGACTGATGGACTCAAGTACATTTACCGTTTTACTCAAACTAACACACAAACACAAACACACAAAGACACACACATGTGGCGTCGCGCCTAGAGTTTCCCCCGCCTCATGCCCTCAGTCAGCAGGGATAGGCTCCAGCTCCCTGTGACCTGCGACAGCAAAACAAGTGGTTAGAAGATGAATGAATGAATGAATATATAGTCTCACAGGAAATAAAGGTACTGAATAAAAGCTATGTTCGATCAAGCACAATTTATAAGAATTATGTATTGTTTTAAAAGAGGCAGATGTGCACAGTCCTTTCAAATATACCTTACAGCAGTGAATCCTTCACTGAAGTAAATTGTGTATTGGCAAAGACACAACCAAACTGTATAAATAAGACAATAAATAAATGAAGAACATACACATTTGAAATTTTGTTTATACTGATTTTTTTCAACTAAGCAAGTATAAGACTTTGTCCAAAAATAATAAGGATTTAATGAAAATGAGCACAAAGACCCACGAATATGATATTAGAACGGACGTATTAAAATACGTCTTAACATAAATTTAATAAGTGTACTTTCTAAAAAAAAAGAGTTAAATTTAGACATTTAATTTTTTTAATTAAAATGTTATTAAAAATCAGCTCCAAAATACTAAGACTGAAGTTTGACAAGTGGTTATGTGGATTTGCAAGATATCTCCTATTGTTCTATAAAAGGACGAGTACATATGCAGCGCTACAAGGGAGGCACCGTGTCTGTTACCAATCGTTACTGTGCTCAAAAAACCCCCAATACAAATACGGTCAGTCTTCCGCCTGCCTGTGAATGCAGCACTTTAACGTCATTGGTTGTGGGACTTGTAGTGTATTCAACAATAGTTTTCTTTCATCAGGAGAGGCAAAAAACTACAAGTTCCAGACACCCACACATAATGCGGAAGTAGTGTCGGAACATTCAGAGGGCTTGTTGTATGGAAGTCGAGAAAATGTCTCGTGTCGCTAAGAAAAGAAAATTGGATAAAAGCCAACAGGACAGATTGTACTTTAACAGCTACACCGACGTGACTATTCACGAGGAAATGTTAGCCGACCACGTCCGAACTAATACATACCGCATGGCGATATTAAGGAACAGCGAGTCCTTACGGGGCAAAGTTGTGCTGGACGTCGGGGCAGGGACCGGCGTTTTAAGTATTTTTTGTGTACAAGCTGGTGCTAAGAAAGTTTACGCTGTTGAAGCTTGTTCTATCGCAGAGCAAGCTGTGAAAATAATCAAACAGAACAACATGGAGGACAGAATCGAAGTCATTCGAGGCACGGTGGAGGCGGTGGACCTGCCGGAGAAGGTGGAGGTGATCGTGAGTGAGTGGATGGGTTACGCGCTGCTGCACGAGTCGATGCTCAACTCGGTCCTTTACGCCCGCGACAAATGGCTGAAGCCGGGCGGCGTCATTCTGCCGAGCAAAGCCGAGCTCCACATCGCACCCATGATCGAGCCCGTGGCGGAGGATCGCTTACATTTCTGGTACACAGTAAAGGACCAGTACGGAGTGGACATGTCCTGCATGTCTGACTTCGCCAGAGGATGTATCATGAACTCTGACATCAGCGTGAACGTGGTGAACGTGGAGGACGTGCTCTCACATCCGGCCCGCTTCGCCGAGCTCGACTTGTATTCTGTCACCGTGGAGGAGCTGCGATCGGTCAAGGGCAAGTTCAGGTGCCTGTCGTTCGGCTCGTCGGCGGTCAACGCCTTCTGCGTTTACTTCACGGTGACGTTCCCCTGCCCGGATAAACCGCTGGTGTTGTCCACGTCCCCCTTCAAACCGGAGACGCACTGGAAGCAGGCGATTCTTTACCTGGACGCTCCCGTGGAAGTTGTGCAGGACACGGAGGTCACGGGCGAGGTCAGCATGTACCCTTCGGAGGAAAGCTCCAGACATATATGCATCCACGTGGACTACACGATCGGAGGACACAGAAGACAGTCCAAGACCTTTTCTATTCCTGACTGGAGCAGCGACCCTGAGACCTAACATGAGCTTCAACATGTCTGCCTTTACGCACAAAGATGAACAAACATACTCATCACATTGAGTTTTGGAGGAAATTAATCAATTATTTGTGTTAATGACCATGTCTAAATATACTTTCTTTTTTTTTATGTCTCACATGTTCAAATATGCCTGAAGGACTGCAGCTGTCATTAATACATGCATAAATTTAGATTTTGACTCATTGCGCTAGGATTTTTTTTTAAAAACATTTGCAGGTACAATAAATTTGTGAGCTGAAGTAACATTATTTGTTTGTGCTTCTTACTCTTAGTAAATATTTTCCCTAAATGGCCAAATGTATATCCTTGGTATCTTTTTTGCAGCTCTTGGATCTCGGCCTGTCAAAACTATAATGTTATCAAGTTATTGTGACAAATTGGGTTCACCTAAATTATTAGGTACTGTGTAATTATTTAAAATGGTTATCTTTATCCCAAAAGAATATACAATTGGAGGAAACGGAAACCCGCACTGACTGTTTACTGACTGCTTTTAGATGTTTCAGTTGTCAATGCAGCATCATGGGTCATTCAGCAGCAAAGCAAAACAGCAGGAAAAATGTGACTGCAGTATGATTTTAATCCCAACACGCGAGCACGAATTAGATCTCTGTGCCGCTTCACCATTTACTGGTGCATTCACTCATTCAAAACATTTTCTTGGTTCCTCCATTTAATGTGGATAAATATATAATAACTATGTATAGAAAGCATCTCTTTTTGCTAGTGTATCTCCAGCAAGGTTGAGGATTTTGAGCTGTGTCAACAGCTGATGTTGATGGAGGACTAAGAATTGTCTCCCTGAGAAAGTGTCTACATATTGGAATGAAGAAAGTTTCTGATGTTTAAATAGAAAGCTACAGTAAATAGCCTCATCATTTTGATTTAGAACTAGCCCACTGTCATCTGCTGCGGCCATTAAGGACTAAATGATGTTTTCACTCCTAATCATTAGGATAAACTTTTTTAAAAGAAGATCACAGCTTCACTTGATTCAACAAAATTGGTGTCTGATAACTAATTTCTATTTTTCTTCTTTTAATGAGTCAAGTTATAAATGTGGATTTGGCTTTTGACGGATTGTGTTGCAGAGAGTACCTGCTGTGGTTGTGGTTAGGAAAAATGGAATCTATTCTGGATTAAAGTTTTGGCCAGCTTCATGTGTCCTAGGCTGTCTCAGCATTACTAGTTGTTATTTTTCTCCAAAACCTCTATCATATATCAGTAAATTGCCAGAAGGAATAACATCCAAGAATTAAATTACTTTTCTGAAAGAGAACTGTAGGCTGCAGTCCCCTTTGTGGAGAGCTGCACTGTATTTCATCAAGTTAACTATTGCTTTAAAATAAAGTTAACATCTATACCCATGAAACAAGTGATTCACCAGATGAACAACGTTGAACACAGGATATATATTGAACTGACTTTCCGTCAGCGTGGAATAGATAATGACTGAATTATCCACTTTGTTGAACTGGGCCTAAATTCTTTGCGAACATTATTTTATAGCCCTACTTTTTAGGACAAAGCACATGTTTCCCACTCTAACAGTGAATAAATACACAGATTGTATGAAACTTAAATCCATAATTCATGTTTTACTCTATCATCATCTGAAATATAGAGTTTATTTGTTATACTGTTGTCAGTAACAGAGTCAACACACTCTCTAATGAACATGTTGGAAATTAATGAAGAGCTATCATGTCTGCAAATCAAGGACATTGACTGTCAGTTTGGGAAAGAGCTGAATAATGACTAAGTCACATTCTGAAATGTAACGTCTGATCTGTGGTTTCCCCTTGGGTGGATTGTGTTTATTGCAACATTCAGTACCTATGAGGAGTAAACTAATAACACATCCCAAGAAGGTCTGAGAATCAGCAGAAAGCTGCTGAGACAAGCGCGCACACACACACACACACACACACACACACACACACACACACACACACACACACACACACACACACACTTTTTCTCCACAACCAGTCCAAGCAGACGACCTCCCACCTTGAGTCTTAGATCTGTTTGAGTTTTCTGTTTGTCAGATAGTTTTTCCTTGTGATTTCTTCGTTCTGTGTAGAATAAAGACTACAATCTTAACTAGATCTTGGAAATTTCCTATGTATGGGAATGGTGTGATTTGGCTCTAAACATCTCTGTACAACAAGGCAACTAGACTTGTGTTTAGGGTTTAATTAAAGGCATTTCACATATCACCCTAGAGGCTTCCTTAATTTTGAGTCGAATTGCTTCGGATTTAACTTTCAGGGATTAAAAAAATTATACATTTTCACTTTGTAATTTCACATGGAAGTACTGTAACTCTTTTTCTCCCGTTCACAGAATTCTAATCATACATAATAACAATCACTAACTGTTTCAAACAACACATTTTGAAACAAGGCTTTCATGCTTTACTTTAATAACAGCAGTCATCTAAGGTAAATGCTTGAGCAGGGGCATCAAACTATTCTTTGGTTATTTCCTTGACACTTGAATGAAATGAGCCTGGCCAACATCAAATCCTTGTTTTCAATGTCAAACAGAGTACATTCTTTCTCCAATACAAAGGCTGAAGTAAGACAGAAATAAATTATTTTGCTTTTCAAACAAATTGAATTCCAAGCCACTGTTAAACCCAGATTCACATTCGGGATGCATGGTCGCTCTCAGCTCTTAAATGCTAAACTAATTGTCATCTATACCTGCTTGAAATAATTTGGAAACCATTACCAACAAGTGTTGAAACTTGAAATGGGATTATTTGTCTTGTATTGCACAGCAATTTAGGAGCCAATCAATAGACAATGTGCTTAATCAAACCCATTTCTAGACTCATTGTTCGGTGCATGACTGAGGAGCGAGACTGAGAGACAACGAAGTCCAGGAATCAGTGCTGGTGTCAATATAAATGCAATTATCTTCACAACCTGTCTTTTAACTTTCTGACAATACCAACTTTTCAGACAAATAAGAGTTAGTGGGAGGGAAAAAGTCATCCTAGGGTCTGATCTGTTGATCTGAAGATGTTTCTCTAAGCTCTCCATGTATCAGCCATTAGGATGGAAAGGCCAGACAGTCAGATGTCTACGACTGTGATCTAAAAGATGAGAGCGGTGTTGAGTCTCTGCACACAAAGAACAATTTAGTACATCCAATATTTTTCTTTTGTCACAATCTACCAATGCTTTGCAAAAAATATCTCCAACATGTACAAATTGGGAGTTAACATTCATATGTTTTTTCAGAGTCAATTTTTTCAACTTAATGTTTATTAGCAGTTACCAAGTAACAATAGAGATTCAAGTTTTGCAGCTTGCAAAAGCTCGCAGAAAGCTGTAAAGTAGGAGTACCTCTTACAACCTCTGATGCCACCCAATTACAAACCCTTTTTCAGGATAGTTAAAAAGTTTACTTGTTCATAAATGTCTTCACTCGCTGCCATGTTCTCAATGAAAAGTAAGTGAATTTCTGGATTTACCAGCAAGTGGTGGCAATTTAACCAGGAAATGGTCCTGTTCTGCAGACTTGATTATTATTTCCCAAACATTTTTGAATGAGCAGCATCCAATGTTGAAGCTGAACACCTGAAAAACAAATGATGTAACTTAATTCAGTAAGTCTGAAATATAGGCCTTATATCTTAGTCATTGAAAATGCTTTGTTTAAAATGTCTCCTTTAATCAACTAAGTTATTGTCCTTTTTCATCATGGCAAAGACATCAATATTAAAACCTAGATACAACATAACACCCAAATTGTACAGGCTGAATTCATTGTTGCACATGACTAAAAAAGGCTACCATTGGATAAGATGCAGATGAGTGTCCATAGCTAAATAAAGTATGAGTAAATACGTTTGAATTCCCTCAGCAGATCAATACACGAGGCAGACCCAACGTATTTGAGTTTTTTGGGGGGTTTTTAATCTCATGTCTATGTTGACTCAGGGAGCTCCTACTTGCAGACCTTTGAGAAAACACAGCACATATTGGTTTTCTTTCTAGGCATGTTGGAATGTACACAAGAAAAGACAAACCAATGCAAGGACAGACCTACTGACGCACTGAGCCATTAACACTCCACAATAGCAAACAATGTAACCACAGACAAGCAGCAGTAAAGCACAGTGTTATCAGTAGTTTTTTTTTCTTTTTCAGTGTACATTATAGCTAGACAAAATTAGAGTAAATTATAATTATAGTTTATATATATATATATATATATATATATATATATATATATATATATATATATATATATATATATGTATATATAAAGTGTGCCCTCGTTTTTTGCGGTTTAAATAAATAGTTTATCGCTCTATCGGGGAATTCGTTAATCATGTGTGGTTCCTGGAACGCATTAACCGCGAGAAACGACAGCACACTGTATACCTTTTTAGGTACAAATCTCTGAAACCTGATGAGATATAATCACAAAACAAAAAGCAACATTTTCAGGAAGCCAGAGGCACAAACATGTGTAGGTCAGGGTAAAATCTTGAATTCAGGTATGTCGTGGGATGTTGCAGTCTCTGACTGCCTCGTTAGTGACTGGAATAATGTACTTCTCAAAACTCTCCATGAACTTCAATTCCCACAAAATCAGAAAAACAAAATAATGAATGTGTGTTTCAGAGCTCTTTTCCCATCCTGCTGAAACCTTTTCTGGACTTACTGGTAGCATCATGACCACTTATTCATCCTTGTATGCTAATGACATCAGGAATAAGCCAATGGGATTTAATTCCCACAGTTGGATACGGTAACCAATATTTCTGTCAGCACTTCCTGCGAGGATAATTTAGGAACAATGCAGCATATTGACCAAAGCTAATTTGGTTGAGCAACCCCCAGAGAGGAGGGTTTCATTTCTCTTGGGCACAGCAAACCAGACCATTTGTCTTGGTTACTATTAGCAGGAGGATCTGACCCATGCCACTGCCACTGAGCACCAAAATAACTGTCCAAGTGAATGTTACTAGGTTTTTTCCCAACAGTAATAAAACAGTAGACTTATTCAAATGAGAAACATCATTTTTTTCCAGTCCCTCGGCTGAACATCACCACTGTAAAAAGCCACTGACTATCTCAAATGCATCCAGCCGAAAGCACCGAGGTGTGACTCCATGGACGAATGCATACATGGAACAAGGATCTGGATGGTGCTGTTAAGAAAGTAAATCCCAAATCACTCACATGGGCACGTAAATCTGAACAGGATGGCCCCAATTCACAATCAGGCGGAGGCAGCCGGTTCTCAGTCTGTAAGCAAAGAACAAATCCACCGAACTGTGTGGCCATATCCTCCCCCATCGTCCTCCCCTCTAATCCTTTTTCAATCATGCACTTTTTGGATCATGTCTCTATGTAATTCTTCTCAGGTATTGTTTTAGGACTTAATATAATATTTCAATGTGAGCGGGCTGGGTTATGGGTTTAGGACACCGTACAGGATTGGATAAGCAGCGGAGGTCTGCAGGCGGCAGATTGGAGTAGAGGGTTAGTGCCAGGATGAAAGAAGCATGATAAACCTTTGACACAAAGTCCAAATTGGAGCAGGTGCATAAAGGTGCTGAGACTGACCTGATTTTAGTCTTTGGAAGGAATTGTTTATGTCGCAATGTGAACCTTTTACGTGTTCCAGTTCTTACTCAATGTCTCACCTTGAGTCTCACCTTCGAATAATTATCATGCAACATGACAAGAATGGAAAAAGGTGGAACCTAATGGACGGAGGTGAAATATTGAAAGAGACTCACATTTTTATTTCACAGTTACTGTTATCGCAAGCAAGGAGTGATGTATTGAACCATTGATAAAAATACTTATTCCTGATGTGTGATACATGGATGGATGGACGGATGGACGAAAAGACTGATAGATAAAATAATTCTCTGACTGTTGATAACTGGCAGCCCCCGTAACATGTTAATACACATAAAGCCTATTGGCTTTTCAGTGCATCAGCCTATTCCACAGAGCCACATGTACAAACCCAGTCTGCCAAAGCTTAGTGTTTTTAGGCTATGACAGACAGACAAGAGCTTACCACTCTGCAGAAGAGTTTCAGAAATGTATGGTGAGTGAACACATTGTAGGGTGTCATTGTAGTGACTTAATAAGAAGGAATTACATGTACTTTTAGGCAGCTATCTTCTGTGCACTCCTCTTTCTTGTCACTGAGTGTTTTTTTTTTTCACACATTGCCCTTGGGCTCACAGGGGGGAGAGGCAGTGTGAAGAGCTGTCTCCATGGCTAGTGAAGTCGTCACTCTATCCTCTGCCTTTCCAAAAATAAAGTTAAAGGTAAGTTAACTAATATCTGAGGTGGCACATATACCCAAACAAGAACACTCTGAGGGCACAAACCTAAAAGCCAAGGCTGTAAGATTTGCAAGAGTTTTGATAGGGATGTACTTGTTCATCATTCATAGTTATAATCCAAAAGAAAGAAAATTGTCCATCTCCCATTGATAAAAAATCATTAAAAAAGTAGATATAAATCCTGATCCTCACCAAAACTGAAAACATCACCAAATCCTCTGTGCATGTTTCTGTTGAATTTATCCACTGCTTTTGTGAAACAAACAGTGCAGCATTCCCGTATTACTTCTTATATGTCAATAAAATACACATTCTATTTTTCCATACTGTGTATAAAAATCAACTATTTAACTCCTGATAATATCTCTCAATAAGAAATCTATGATGGAGGTGAGTGATGGTGTCTGTCTGGCAGCGGTTGTTCAGAATTCATTATACGCCCATCTGTGTGCCACAGACAGGCAGGTTGTAAGCGATGTTATTTGTAAATTATTTCATCATTCATTTGTTTGTCTTACTTATTGATACCTTTCTGTGCTATGCAGCATTTTCATTCACATAAATATTATACCATAAAATCACTAGATCCCATTTGTTTGCAGTTTCAGTGAACTGAAATTTGCTTCAACGGAAAACAATCCAAACCCTGCATTTGTATAATACTACTTTCAGTAAATGAAGGTGTTTCTCCTCGTAGTTGTAGTTCTGCTCAGCTGCGTCTCACAGCTTCAGTAGAGATATAAACCTGAGGTAAAAGTCGGTTGTAAAAAGCTCACAGCCTCATTGTGTCTGAGAGCAGCGAGTCTGGTCACTCTCTGCTGTCTCTTAGGCTCCGGCTGAGGGGCCATTCTGAAGCTTTTTTGTATAAACTTTATTTGCATTACTGCGTTTGACTTGGAGATATCTCTATTTTTCTGTCTCCACCGGTGTGCCCGGCTCTAAATGACGCTGGACTAGTAATAGGAGCTCTCCTCCATTCCCAGGGAGCGGCAGAGACAAGTTGGTCGTGTCCGTGCCGAGAGCCCCCTTTCCTGCGCCGCGCTAAGATGTCCCGTTTCAAATTGGATGTACTGGACTGCAGCAGGCTACCTGACTGGCTGTCCTCGACCATATGATGCACTGAAGACGAAGGTGAGAGGATGAGGACTGTGATTTCTTTAGATTTCAGGAATCTCCAAACGAATACCGGTGCGCGTAAACTTTTGAAGCTTCGCCACGACGCGCACTGAGTGGGTGGCCAAAACTGCGCGTCGCGATTATAGGAAGTTAGCCGACTATTTTGGGATTGGTGCTATTTTTGAGGTAATAATTGTCTGCTTTCATTCAGTACCTTCCCTTCATCACGCTTGGAAGTAGATTGATCAACGCGGGCGACGCGTTTAGTACGATAATCAAAAAGAAAATAGGTGTATTTTCAGCCTCTTAACAATGTGACGGACACGGGATGCTTTATTTCTTTAAAAAATATATCTTTTTTTCTGACAATTTTGTGCAGCACACCTGCTTGAGGCTGTGAAGGACGCATAGACGCGCACTGAGCGCACATAACCACATTGGCACATTTCTACATCTGTTATAAATCTGTTAAAATCAATAAATCTCGCTCTGTTCAGATGATAATGAGTTTCCTTTTAAAAAGCATGAGAGAATGGTGAAAGTTTATTTGAACATCAGTCAGCTTTTGTCTTTATCTCGTCTTTTAAAGCCATTTTTTGTCTGTGAAAGAAGACTTTGACGCACGTCTTTCGTACTTTCTTTCTTTCCTGCTGACTTTTTCTTTCTTTCCTTCAACAACCGCAGATCAGAGAATTATTTGCGGGAGCAATCGAGGCCTTTCTGGCCTACAGACGTATGCGTAAATGTGGTTCATTATGTGGTATCATGATCTGACATCTCTTTTAACGCCAAATCTTATACCGTTTACCGTTGTGCAGACCCCACACACACCCCCAACACACACACACCCTCTCTATTTCTCTTTCTGAAGTTCAGAAACTATGATAACATTACCGCACTTCCATGGATAGGCAAGGTCAGTTTCATTCCGTTACCAAGTTTATTCAGGAAAACCAGGAGTTTTTAAACATACTTTGGGTGTTTATTTCTAATAAATGCGGCCCCTCGTCTCATTTTGCCATGTTCGGTGATTTTAAATACCACCTGCCCGGATGCCTTAACACTGGATGGGCTGGACAGATAATAAAACTTTCTTAACTCAGTTTCCACATTCTTTTGGAACAACTAGGTCTATGCGTCAGCTCTTATTCTCACAGATAAGTATTTACACAGAATTAAAAAAATAAAATAAAATAAATTCTACGCGCATGGATGTGACATTTTAGCCCGAAAAGAACCGGGCGCCTCAGGGGACAGAGACACAATTACATGAGCGATCATCTCTTGATATTTTACATCATACATTCTTGGTTGGCAGCCCATAATAATTACCCCCACGGGCGTCAGGGTAGTTCGTACATCTAGTAACCCCGTTTATAACCATTCCTTTGAGACTATAACGCCCGGATTTATTGGCTACTGTTACGCGATCAGGCGACACGGTTGAACTCAACCAAAGGAGGTTCAACTACGACCATCCTCCTCCGTGAGTTTTTAACGGGTCCGGAGTGAGGATGGTGTCTTTGGAGTGTGTGGGTGGGGGCGTTGTGCGAGGTGGAGACAGGCTCGAGGGGTGGGGAGCGAAACCATAGGTGTGCGTGGGGGAAACAAGCTGAGTGTGCGTCTTATCTAATAGAGCCTCGGGGCGCAATATCTTCCCCGTGATCTCAGTCTGGGTGGGTGCCGCGCTTTGCCGGGGATACGTCCTGAAGAAGACGCGTTGATGCGGCCGGATATTCTCTGAGCCTAATTGATGTGATTCATGCCTCTGCTGGGTGGCTGAAACCTGCGATCCAGACCAGACCCAGAGAGAAGGAGGAAGAGGAGAGTGGAGACGAGAGAAGCGCGCAGGAATCTTTGGAAACGAAGGAACTGTTAACAGGGGAGGGGGGGGAAGGAGGAGAGACGCACATCACATAGCCAAAGTTTCTCTTCTAGTAGAGGTTTCATTGTTTTTTTTTTGCGGACATCAGTGTGTTTCAGACTGACGCCGTGATGGAATGACACTTGGCAAGAGGATGATGGACACTTTGGCACCGGAGCTCTTCAGAAATCCTCCCGTTTGCACGGAGGCGCGATGCTGACCGAGCCCTCAGGACGGTGATCAGTCACTTGTTTTGAAGTGGCAGGAAAATCCTCCTCTTGATCGTTTTCTCCTCCCTCGGTCGCCAAAACAGGAGTGAGAGATGGTGTGCACAGCGATTCCTCAGAGACTGACGTGCGTACTCAACACATTCCCGTTAAGGAGCGCACCTTAAAGAGCCTCATTCTTCATTTATGTTCATTCTGCTGCTCTGAACTTGTTGAACGGCGTTAAAGAGCTGTTGACAGGGAGAAACCGCACGACAAGGGAGTCAAGAAATGTAAGTTTCTCTTTTTTGCTTGTTGGCCAATATGCGTGTGTACTTCTGCCCAACTGCGTTAAATTATCAATGGAAGTTATTTGACTGTTCATTTTCTACTATAATAAACAAGCTTGAGAGGGGAAATCATTTGTAATTTTCTTTTAAAGTGCACAAACAGCTTTTAATACTTTCTTGACCACAAGAGATGACATATTTGTAAATAATATTGCCGTGAATGCGTCCAAAACTTACCATAATTTCTTGAGGTCATTTTTAGAGGCGCCCCCTTGTGGGATTTTTGACCGAATCCGCTCCTGTCTGTCACGCATAATCAGGCCTGTGTCATATAGCGGCCAGCTGGCCTGCCATTGTCACGTCATTATTTGATCAGCCAATTAAATTTGGTTTGGTTTGCTGTCAGTACTGCTTCTCTATGGACAAGTGTATTAGCATCTGATTTTATCCAAAGCTGTTTGATTAGCCTAAAATGCACATTTGTGGTTAATAGTCCAGTGGTTTTGATGAATAATATACAATATTCTGCTCTTTAGATAAGGTATTATTTAGCACTACTAATAGTCTGCCAGACTGATTATTGTGACTCTGACAGTCAATTATTTTATTATTTTATTTTAAGAATGAGTTAAAATATCCATCTGTTCAATTAAATGTTTATGGAAATGAAGTTATATCTCCTCAGTCAGTGGGCATTATTATGAGGTTATGGATTGTGATTACAGTTTTATGTCCCATGCTATGAAGTAAGACAGCGATGAAATGTCATATCTTATTGTGGTTGTTAGCAGCTGTCACTTCCAACGGCGTCCTGCTCATGTTTCCAGCCTTGACAGGATGTGCAGATTCTTTATAGCTGAAGTGGACATTTTGAGTATCCAGACATGTCACTGTGGTTGCAGAAAAATGTACTAGCAGCCTTTTAGAAAGAGTCTTTACTAATGCATAAGGTGTTCCAGTGTCGCAAGGAGATGTGGAGAGGGAGGATGGAGAGGGGATCTTGTCTCAGTGTCTCATTGGATGCCCAGTGCGATGCCGTGTATCTTCCAGTGGAGTAACTGACGCTCGAGGGTGTTCAGCTTGACTCGGGGCAGCATCGCCACAGTCACCCTGTCAAAAAGTGCTGCATGTGGCAGCTTCAGCAGCTCAGAGGAGGGAGTGGGTGGGGTGGATAGAAATGGGGGAGACAGAGGGAGTGATGGAGGATAGTAGTAGCTGTAGTTGGTGGAGGCAAGTGAAGCACATCTTCAGCTGTCAGGGACTCGGCTGCCTTCTGAGGCCTCACCTGTCTGGCTCCAGTAAATGCTGGATTTGGGGAAAGGTTGCATCCTGTTGAAAGAATTGGTTCCTCGTGGCTAAAGTCTGTCTTTTTAAGAATAATTCTTTGTGATTCTTCTGAGTTTTTGTTTTGTCAATTTTGATTCTTTGTGACAAAGGGAAGAAAACATTTCCAAACCTACAAAACCAAAACTCTTAATCACTGAAATTCTGAAAGAAGACAGGTGATGCTTTATCATATTGGAGGTGGAAACCAGACCAAACCAGCCAGACTCTTTGTCAAACCTAAGAGCTGAGCTGAAGCTTTGATTCCTTGTGAGGCCACCCATCCTCAACACAGTCACTTAACCAGCTGTCAGCGCTCCACCCATTTGCCACCTGTTGTCATTATTAAAAGATCATAAGCCAGCAGATTCAAGGTGAAGACATTTTTATGAGTGAGGGCGAAGTGGTAGGCTGTCTTAGAGGCAAACTCCCAGGTAATCTTTGTAGGCATGCTCAGTGTTCCACAGTAGAACTGTCTGTCATGTTTGCGTGGCCATGCTCCTCTCTCAATATGTTTATTCATGAGGACAGAGGCCCTATGTTAACCGGAAAGATTAGGCATTCTGGAAAGGCAGACAGAGAAATATGGTGAGTGGAGTACAAAAAGCAGCGAAGAGTCTTTTTTTGTTTTTGTTCTGATGCCAGGCCAGCTTCTATCTTTATCTATCTTTTATCGGTTTCTGACTGTCTGCCCTCCTGTCCGTCTACCCCTCTTTCTCCTCTACTCTTGTTTCTCTATTGGAAAGGCACTGGTCAGGAATATGAAACAGGTGGAGTCAGAGAAAATGAAAGTAGGTAGAGACAGGACAGAGGCAGGGTCAAAAATTGTCCTTGAAAATGAATAAAATGCGTGAAATTAAAAATGAAAGAAGGGCCAAATAGTCCAGACGTTAGTGGTAACCTTGCAATTATTTCATTTTATTCCAGGCTGGGCACATCCTTCTAAGCTAAAGTGGACACTTTTTTTTAAATTTTGGGACATTTCAGGATACTCTTAACTAGTCAGGCACCATAGTTCACCGTAGCATATTTTTTGTCAATTATGACCTGATGTTTTTTTTCCAGAATGAATGGGAAATGTATATTTGGAAGAATAGTTAAGTTTTGGTATCACATGATCACGAACTAGAGAAACCACACAGGTCAGTAATGAATAAAATACTAAATAGGAGTTCATATATTTGGAATATATGAACGTAGGTTTTCAAATTTGGTATTTGGTGTACTTCTACCTGGGTGGCACGTCTGGTTTTAGGGTTAAAGGTAGAAAGAAAAGCTGTAAAAGATGCAGCGATGAGGTTTCTTCATTTAAGTTGCTGACATGCATGATTTATGAGTGGTTCCCACTGGTACCGTAGTAAAAAGCAGCTCTGGGGACATGCATGTAATATTTCCCTCTTGATTTGGAAAAACACTCAGTGATGCTCGGGTGGCCTCAGGGACGAAATGGAAGTGGACACCAGTGGATGTTTCTAAGCCCCGGAGACAAGGTGAGCAGTTGGGGGCATGGGCGGCTGTTTGGGTGGGTGTGATGAACTCACCAGCAACTAGTGAAAGATTCATGTGTTTAAAATTAAAATGGAGCTTGCTGTTTGCAGTGGTGGTCGGTTGGTAGCTTTCATTTTAGCCCGGCTGTGAGGGAACGCCTCATCGACCGGACGACTGTCTGGTTATTTACTGAAGGATTATGTTAATATTTTTGACTTGAAGCCTTTAAGTATTTTTGTTAATATCCTCCTTTTGTAAAAGTCATTTTAAGGGTTGTTTCCCCCTTTTACTCAAAAGTAAAATAGCTGTATTGATGTCCTATATTTAATTTTTCATATTTTTCATCCACTTAAAAATGTCATTTGCTTGCTATTACTTCAGGATGCTTGACCTTCATTGTGCGGACTGAAACACTCAGTGTGACACCAGAAGGCCATTTTGACATCCACAGTTATGATTTTGTGCCGTCACAATTAGCTTGGATGGTAGTTATGGTCCAGTTATGGTTCGGTGTCGGGGTTGTAGAGCTGTGATGTGGAAACCTTCATCCTCTAATGACTAATAATGCTGTGTAACATACAGCAATATTAGTTGGATTAATTTTTTGCCAAGTGGTTAAACTCTCATAAATATTGCTTCGTCATTGCCATTTCAACAAATGGTTAAAATGTGTCTGAGTGTATTTTAAGGTTATGAAGGTTGTTGATATACGTATGCATTCATGAAGACTCACACTCACTCACACGCAGTCTCTTGCGCATTCTTGCGTACATCTTTACACTCATACAGACACACATCCACATACACTACTTCTCCCCTTTCTCCCATTAATGATAGCTGACATGCATTTTGTTCTTATGATTTTTATGCTTGTTCTATGTTGACTTGGGTTATTTATGTTAATTAATTTATTTTTGATGGACATTATATCAGTACGTTACTACAGTGTAGGTTTTATAGTTTTTCCTGCAAGGTCTTCTTGGTCAGGTCATGTTTACAACTGAAAACTGGCTGTCAGATACTTCACCTGGTAAACAAAGGGTAAATAAATACATTTATAGCCCCGCAATGAGCTGGAATTTTATTTAGGGTGTACCCCGCCTTGCCCAGAGCCAGCAGGGACAGAGTTAGGCAGGTCTCCAAAATGGATCAGCAGCTGTAGACTTAAAGATTATGATCGTTTTATCTATCAAATAAATGGATGGATGGATGGATGGTAAATGCATGGTAAAAATATTAATAGTTACGCTCTCATATGCCATCACTTTGTTTACTTATTACTTATAAAACAATTACATTCATTTTTACACGTTAAAATATTATATTAGGGGTTTTTTTTGCATTTACAATTTTATTCCAGTATTAGTTTGTATGTGACTTATGCACAAATTTAAAATTTTAACTTTGTTAAAAAGACAAGAAAATATATATTGTGGCCAGACAACATCCTCTGGATTTATATTCTATGCATATTCATAATTTATACACACACACACACGCACGCACGCACGCACGCACGCACGCACGCACGCACGCACGCACGCACGCACGCACGCACGCACGCACACACACACACACACACACACACACACACACACACACACACACATCAAAAGATACTTGGTAACCTTTGGTTGAAAATTAAATCACATAAATATACACCGTAAAACAAAAGTTGTTTTTTTTTTTCACTTAAAATTCACATCCATACTCCTCCCATCTGCTCTCCTTTTGTCCCCTTCATCTCCTCTCCTTGGGGCGACGGTGGGTTATAAGCATGGAGTAATGAGAGGAAGGGGCTGCAGTGTCCAGGAGCAGGGAGGGATAATGACCCCATTTTTTGTTGATTCTGTCTCTTGTTTTAAAGCCTCACCGCTGCTTGTTGTCTCATTACCCATGAGTTGAACCTCTTTCACCAGAGGTTGGACGAGAAGCTACCACCCATTTCTATACAGTTGCAGACACCTATTTACACTCCTTAACATGGTAATGTTACTGTATGTCTCGTAATTGGAACAGGGAGCTCGGCGCTTAGAGTTCTCTGGATAATTGGCTGCTTCTTCACCTGCTGACTTCTCCCACATTGACATTCTTATATTTTACATTGACGGTGCCTCATTTCTTACTCCCCTTTACCTCTCCCTTCTTCCTCTATCCTCTGATTTGTGTTACTGGCTCTTGTGGGTTTTTTATATTTATATTTCATCATCTTCATCCATCTATTAACTTGTTTAAAAGTGTGATCCCAAGAATATTTGTGGTTAAACCATACTCCAACGCTGAAATAAATCTCTTATTGGTTCTAGAATTTTTTTCGAATGGAGCGTATTCTATTGGGAGCAGCAGTCAATATAGTTTTTGGCATAAATCCAGTAATTAAGTTTTTTTTTTTTCTATCACGTCATTATGTTTGACTACTTTCTACCTATTTCACCTTGTTTGTGCCATTTTTGTTCATATTTGCTGCATTGTGTAGGACAAATTGGATATATTTGCATACTTGTACATGTAACTTAGATGTGTATATGCATGTATATACAGTATATATGTATATTTGAATTGCATTTACATCTCAAAGGGGAGAATAATATTAACAGAATTCTAATTTTACATCTGTGAATCAATATGAATGTGTTCGGTTGCTGAATAAATAGATTTTTATTATTATGTTTCTAATGCCTATATGTAATATATTGTTTTACATACACTCTCACATTACACACATATCACCTTGGCACGCTTCCACAGCTTATGCTCTTCTGAGAATGCAGCTTTTTACATATCATTTCATGTTAAAACCCAGATTTTTTTTTTACAACTCTGTGTAATAGCGAATATATATATATAATACATTCTCAACACCTTGTGTTTACCATTGATTTTTAAGTAAAGATGCTGTGATTGCTATAAACAATGAAAGAGTTTGGTGTAAACTGTAACAGTCAGTTGATTCTTGACTGGAAGGTGTGCCGTCAGTTCACACAGTCCAAACATACTGACTCACTAAGCAGCAGGGAAACGTCCTTCAGTATATGTCCCTCCTGCTTCTGAGCAATGTCTCCATCAATCACCTGCAGTCAATCCGCTATTTGGAGGCATCAAACAGAATATAGTTATTAATGTTCATTTAGCTAATAATTTGTGTAATAGTAATGCTCAGCTATGTTAACATTCTTGACAGTGCAAATAATCACAGGGATTGATGAAAATGAAAGAGTTTATTGGAAATAAATCAGTGCATGTGATAACGTGAAGTTCTCCTTGCTTTGGACAGCTATACACTTGAAGTCAGTCACAAAACATTGTGTCATCATACTGATCTTTTTATTCTAATCAGCAATCCACATCAACTAATTTTTTTTTTTTTTAATTTGTTTGTTTGGTATTTTTACTTGTTCAATCCAGTAATAAAAAACAAATAAGGCCTTTATCAAACAAAACTCAGCTCTATGGGCAATTGTTCTTAAAAAATACCCAAGCAACCAAGCAATATGGTCAAATAGTGGCCAATTATACACTTGGCGAATGTTTTAACTTTCATATGTATGACAACTGAGAAGAATTGATTTAAAAATGAATTAATTGACAAAAATTTGATGATTGCTCAGAAAAGGAGTGGATATCATGCTATTGAAAAACAATGAAACAATGGAAAATAATGGTGGCAACACATCTGTGTGATTAGCTGCTAAAGTTCCTAGTCTTTTTTTTATATTAGATTAGATTAGATTAGATTAGATTACATCAGATTAGATTAGATTCAACTTTACTGTCATTGTATACGTCATAGATACAAAGCAACAAATCTCAGTGCTATCCTACCCTTATGCCAACCATGGAACAGAAGTGTGTAAAGTGAGAGATGCATTTTTACAGGAGCCCTATTTCCTGCTAAAACCTTCCAGTGGACTGTTTCTGTGACTAAAACAGAGCTAAATGAAGAAAGATTAGAGAACTTCATTACTTTAAATCAATGGCAATATTGCCTTAACAAAAAATAAAGTGGTGTGTAATGATGGCTCCTCTGCTTCCAGGTGGAAAAAGAACCATTAGACTCAGTCGTAAATTTTATCAAACTACATAATAGAAATGTGTGAGATATGATTTGTTATTTCCACTGTTTAATGTTCCGTAATGACTACTCATTATTTTATCACAGTAATTATTGCAGTGTAACAGGTTGTATTTATACTGGGAAAAAAGAGCCATTGCCATTAACATGCCCGCTGATGACAACACAGCCATAAAAACCCTGCATGGGTCCCTGGTGGATCGTTGACTCCGATGCTCTGTGAAAGCATTTAAACATTTTGAGTGATGGTAAGCCACTAGCACGAGTTAGAACAGGCATTTAGAGAATTTGTCTTTGTACGTCCTTTTATCATTATTTAATGTAGCCGATGTCGCCAGCTTTAATTTTGTGAACAATTTCAGATGCAGAAATATTCACTCTCCTACACTGTCTCTTTATCCCACAATTCCTCTTAGACTGAGCAATACTTTATGATAGCTGGGACAAGAGTATTTAACAGTAATTTGCTCCACAGATATATTCTAGTATGATATTTCTCATTATGGACCTACTACGTTGAAATTATCATTTACATTCAATTTAATTTAATCATACATTATGCCTGTGAGATTACTGAATCAAGTAAAATTGTTAAATGAAAACATTTTAGGTATGAAATCATCCTAAATAGATGTAATATGGTGTTTTCTCGTCACTATTAATTTTACTATGACTTGTCGTTCCATCTGTCTTCCAGCTTTTCCTTTGAGGGGTGAGTGAGGGGTGTAAACGGGCTGAGGTGATTGAGAATGCTCTAACGCTGTAGGACTGAAGCCCCCTGAGTAAAATGAGGGTTTGGTGTAAAAGAAGCCGGATCCAATTTTCTCTGGTGGCAACACGTCTCGTTTATTCTGTTTTGATGGACAACAATCACAAACATTGCTCTCCTATCCAGCTTCAGAGTTTATATTCACGCGTACACCTTCCACTGAGCTATGGAACCAGCTATAATGTTCACTCACTGTCAAATTCTATTCTCATAAGGGAGGTATATTCACCCCCCCCCCTTCTTATTTTCCTTGTTTCTCAGCAGTGCTGGATTGCCACAGAGGACGAAGACCATGACTGACAGCCAGGCGAGCTGAAGAGGCCTGTCACTCATCTTCCTATCAGCGTGTCAGAGGACTATCTCCTCACTTATCCCCTCTTCTTCCTCCTTCTCCTTCACCATTCTGCTCTCTTCCTCAACCCTCTCCTCTTATTTCCTCAATGGGATGGTGACCTCGCCACCCTTTGCAGTTACCACCACTCCAGAAACCTGAAAGTGACAAATATTAAAGACAGACCCTCGCTCCGTCTGACTGGAGTTTGGCATGCCTCCACACTCCAGTTGAGTGAGTTGTAATAAGTGGAATTAAAAGAAGGATCCCCTGGTTGCACACCTCCCTAAGAAGGAGCTGAAAGAGGAACAGTCATGCGTTTCCATTTTGCATTGACGCTGCAGGCGCTGTGGACCGGTGTTTGCCAAGCGGCTATGCAACACTACCCTGCAGCATGGGGCCACTACGATGTGTGTAAGTCCCAGATTTACTCAGATGAAGGCTTAACCTGGGACTACATGGCCTGCCAGCCAGAGGCAGCAGACATGACCCAGTACCTGAAGGTTTATCTGGATCCCCCCAACATCACCTGTGGAGACCCCCCAGAGACTTACTGTGCCCTGGTGAGTATGCACAAAAATGAAGACAGTGTAAAAAAATTGCATATTTATTGAAGAAATTCCATGTCTAGGTTCCATATCTGTTTATGTATCATGTGAATACTCGACTTGTTCTCACCCCACAGACGTGACAGACATTTTAAAAGCCTGTGTGACTCAGATATGATTCTGTGGCTGGAAACATGGTGGCTTTTTCCCATTGACGTCATTCGTCTTCTGTTCAGAGACCTGCTTCTCAGTGTGCACTGCAAACACAGTCCGATATACTGTTTACTCGCAGAAAACACTAACTGTGTCATGTGACTTTAAAAATGAAAACACAAAATCAGCTCAGCCCACATCAGACATAACCACATACATGTATATGCACACATAATAACACAGTTCACTCTGTTGTGATTTCAAAGTAGAGACCTCCCAGCACAGTTCTTTGGTTGCATCACTGACTCGTTAGCAGAATTGGATGAGAGACCTGAAACTTCACTCTCTGGCTGAAGTTCGCAGGTGGACTAAAAATATAACAGCAAGCATGAGACCTTAAGTGGAACACTATTTTAAGCACTGATGCAGATGCTTGTTGTTTTCGGTCTGCATTATACAGTATATGCCCATTCTGTATTTTGAGTCTTACTTTGTGTCTTTGATTCGCATGCATTGTTGGTGCATTGGTCTTCCTCAAAATGTTGCATTTGTTGTAAACAAGTGACATTTTTTGCCTTCGAGACTATTATTCATTATGATAGCAACATGGCGCAGTAGCCTCTTTTCTATAGTTAGAGCTGATTTCCAACCTTTTGCTCACTCCTGTCTTGTTTTATGCCTCTCCGGTCTATTCCTGAGTTTGCAGCGTCTTTGTCCTCATCAAGTCAAAAACTTGTGATCAGAGCTACTGTAAACCACGTCAGGAATATGTTCCCCATCATCAAACTGCCCTCTGGAAGACACTTAGGCTTTAGAACCTGATGTCACTGTCAGCTCATCCATCTCATTACAACGCTGCTAAGAAGTGCCACACTGCAGGATTTGAAACTTTAATACAAATATAAAAATGATGCTTAATACCTGTATTTAAATGAAAATTGCCAGCAAAGAATTGTTTGTTTGTTTGTTTGTTTGTTTGTTTAAACAGTACAGGGTAAAGTCACTGAATTCCTCTATACAAATACTGAATAATTGTAATATCTGTCTGTAGCAGCCTTGAATTGAATATGTAAAGGTCAGTTTTTTTTTAATAGTTTTAGACAGTTTTTGGGCATTGAAATATTTTAAACGTATTTTTTGAAAACTTGAAATAGTTATGTAGCTTTGATTGTCCTAACCTTCTTCTTTGAGTTCCTCTGTCTCATGCCCAGAAACTCATTCCTCATATTAAAGGTCACCATTTAAAGAAAGCTGTTCAGAGAAGTTGTAGATTTAGCAGCTACAGTTAGCCGCTAGGGTTAGCAGCAGTTAGCGGTTACTATTTGTTTGGATTCGGAAATTAACATGGACCATTGATCAATTCATATTTGATCATTTTATTTAATTTTGGTTTCAAGAAACTAAAATGCAATATTTTTGGAATCACTGTACAAATCTGCCACCATTGTTGATAAAAAGTTCAACATTGTTGCACATCAGTAAAGTGTGATGACCTGAAAACTGGTATTTTGTGTGACAAGAGGAACTTCAAAATAAAAGGCAGTGATTGCTAAATTGTTTTACCCTTTGACGTTCATGCGGTGCAGTTGATTCCGCAAATTACATTGCAATCAAGAAAATCACAAATTCTTGATAGAGCTGAAAATAAAATGAGATGCATATTAGGTCAAGTATTTAATTAGCAACCCGCCCTCCTCCTTATTCCAGGTCCTTTTCACTTTTAAACTCACAACTGGTCGCCTCAGATTAACGCTAAATGATGAATCCATTTTGGGCCGTCGCATGTTAGTAAGTCATCAAAGATTCTCTCAGAACAAATGTACTCCTCAACAGCTTCAAGAGCTCTTTGATAAATAGTGAGATCTTCCAGGAAAAGTAGTAACTTTAGGAGTATAAATAGACAGTTGCCATAAGCAGAAAGGAAGCTGTGAGTAGACACGGAGGAACAGAGAGGGATTAACAAAATACAGATGACAAAGAGTGCAAATGATCAAGAGAAGCAAGAGGGAGTGAACACGGGGGGGGGGGGGTGGAGACTCGGAGGACTATGTGTAAAGCATACAGTGACTGAGGAACTAATATCTACTGCGTGGGGCGGGTTGGAGCCTCTGAAATGTGAATAATTCAACGTGTTTTGTAGCTAATGTGTTTTATTCATAGGACATATTATTCAGCCCAACATCTCTCAGGCACTTTTGAAAAATGCTGACTCCCTTGATCAGACAAGGTTGGTTGAAAGCAAAGGGTGTTTGTGGGAAATTGGGGCGGGCTGGTTGTCGATGGAGGAGGATAGTATAATATCAGGGAGGCCATTGTCAAAATGAGGTCACCCTCCTATCTTGGACCGATTGGCTCTGTGACCTTTGATTGATCCACATTTGAACCTGGTGCTCATTTGTGCAGGAACTGTGGGTGAATCCTGGATGAACGGTGTTCACACGTCTAGCGGAACCGTTTTATTTCTGGATGCATGGTTAAAAGTGAATTTATTACCATCATTGCCGGCTTGCTTACAGTCTGATGATCACTAATTGAATCAGGGAGAGTTTGCTCCACGCTGTCGCCCTCATGTCTCCAGTACTCAATGTGGTAAGAGTGCTTCAATTAAACAGGCAGTGGTCAGCTTCCGCATAACCATTTCCTCTCTCTGCTGTACTGTACTCATCACAAATCACACAAACATCAGTGAAATATGACCCCTTGCCGCTTACCATTGAGTCCAATTCGCTGCAATTGGTTTATGTTTACCCCAAGGCAGCACTGTGGCTCCAAGTCAACATTGGAACAATTATTATTGATATTTCAGCTACTCTGGATGCCAATACCCCACTGCAATGCCAATAGTGGTTTGTATCATAAGTCAGATCATTGCAGATTTGAAGCAATTAGCATTAGGCTGTGTTATTGGAGAATTTCATCTCTCTGGTAATTGATTTTGTGCTCATGGAGGCTGGTGTATTTTAAAGCCTTGTGTCTGCTTCCTGGAGTGCTAAAGGTAACGGACACCACACAGAGACAGGGAGAGACGCAGGAGCTCCAAGGCGTGGTGCTTATGAGTGTGGTTATCTCAGGTTGCGGCCTTCATCGCCATCACACACACACACACACACACACACACACACACACACACACACACACACACACACACACACACACACACACACACACACACACACACACACACACACACACAAACACACAGACCTGCGTGCATGCTCACACTCCCTCCCCAGTGAAGGCTTTTCATTCTCCTTCTAGCCCCATGACCTTTTCAACAGCAATAAGCTGGCATTCGCTGAACTCTGAGGCAAAAATCTGCCATCATATGAGATGACACCTTCCCCTCCAGTTAGACTCAGACTAGCCTTTAAAAGCCAGGACAGGTCCCAAAGCTTCAACCAGTTTATGATTGAGTTTGTGCAAAAATATAGTAGAAAAATATATGTACTATTGTGGAGGAAGCTGTTTCTGTTTAGATACTAAAAGGCTGTGTGTTGCCGGAAATCCTCAGTCTTGAGAATATAAAAACAAGACCTTTTGACCTAGTAAGTGCACATAATTATAGTATGTTGCATTTAGAAGTTGATGCTGGCTGAGAAAGGTAGATTTAATTTAATTGTGACTGTTGTCTCTTTATTTAACTCCATCTAGCTCTTGTGCCATTTATAGAAAGACTCTCAAGGGAATTATGTGTATACCATCTCCTGCACAGGTTCAAACTGCAGTAAACTGTCTCCAACACGTTGATACACAGCTTTGATTCACATGTGGTTAAATATAGAAGAACATTTCTAGGTGTAATATCATCATTCAAACCTTACATGTGTGTAAATGTGTAAGCATCCCAAGTCCTTGCTCAGCACGTACTGCATGTCTCAATTTGTGTCGTCAACTGGCGAACAGGAAATACCTGAGTCACGGCTGGCCAGGGTCTGTTTTACAGCCTCAAATCAAAGAGAAGAAACCAAAGAGATTAAAAAATGATGCATTGGATTAAAATTTCCAGCTTTTGTCTCGACTGTCAGATTTATTTATTTAATTGAAATATGTGTGCAGAATATATCAGATTTTGCTGTAAGGTTGTGCTGTGGCTCTTCAAATCCCTGCTCAACTCTAAATGCAATTTATTAAGGAATTCTGAAGAAATATAGATGAATTACAATAAAAAAATATTTTCCGGTAACATTTTCCTCATGCAGTGCAGTGTAACTATGAGCTGGGTTTCCTTACACTGTTCATTTCACACCTGTGGTTTACTGGATGAACAATTAATACTAACAAAGGAAGCACAAGCTTGTTTCTGTGGTGAACATAAAGGGAAGTGTTGTCTTTGTTCTGCAGGTTGGGTTGTTCTTTATCAGCTCCAAGAAAATTCTGTAAGCTATATTTATTTCAAAATGGTTGTATTCAGGGTGCAATTTGTCAAAAAAAAAAAAGAAAAAAGAAAGAAAGAAAGGGGTTGTGGGGTGATTACTTTCTTTTTTTTTTTGTCATTAAAAAAACAAGCAATCCACAGACAGGCCTAATTCTTTTTTTAGGTTAAAGGTAGACCATGTGAGCCTAAACTCTGACCAGTTGAAAATTAATATTTAACACAAACTTAAGAAGACATTACATACTTAAATCCATGGTCCTGTGGCCTAATTAGGCTTGAGCTCCATGGATAAGGGCCAATCACAGCAACATTGCAAGAGGATTTAACCTAATGTGAACAGACTGTAAAACATAACATTAAAATCCCATATATTAAAATTTCAACATACTGAATAATGTCAGAATAATATCAGACTCAGTGAGCAGTCTGCTCTCATGTCAGATTTCATGTGCCCTTTTATTCACATCGCTGCAAACTTCTGAGCAGGGAATGAACCCATGATGTATTGAAATGTGTGGGGACGTTCACCAACATTGAGACTGATGACAGTTCGGGTCAGGTTGAAAGTTATGTTGGGGTGCCCCCCCCCCCCCGGATGAAATTAATTTACAATAGCAGAGGTAGAGATGTAAAAAACAAAAGGGGTTGGAATATATTGCTGCTTTTTTGTCATATTCATTCATTTATTCATCGTCTACAGCTTCATCCGCTGTGGCGGGAGCTGGAGCCGTTCCCAACTGACTGAGGGCGTGAGGCAGGGGAAACACCGGGCGACACGCCAGTGCACCGCAGGTGTCATATTTTAAGCAAATTAAAATAGTGGTCATAATTAGAGAACCGTCAGGTGTTTCAGGTATCATATTACTAAATTTGGCACTTTTGTGTATTATACCTAGATTTATGTCATGTCATGTCAACTTTTATAGTCTTTTAGACAGTTTTGAATGCTTGTGAACTCTTGTGTTTACAAGCCCTCTTTTATTATCCCAGTCAAATTCCCAAGTACAATATCATAGGCTCTTGTTAGTAACATAGAGCCACACATTTTTCTTTTTGCCGTCTCTATGCGTATGTAATAAAAATAATAAATACAAGAAACTTTTTTCTGAGTTCATACTCCAGTCATTAATAACTTAAAAGAAATGAAAGGACGCTCAGGTTTCTAGTAGATTTACTTTGTGATATACAGTTTAAACCTGACCTTTCCTAGGCTGATCCTGATTAGAGGTTTCTGCTGGACAGTGGGCTCCATGCCACCCACCTCTCGCTTATACACTATGTCGCCTCTTTACAGGCTCCACACTGACATTTCCTTGAGGAACGAGTGCGCTGTCAGCAGCAATATGTCTCATTTCATATTGTAACCGTCAGTGTAAGGGTTAGAGGAGGATGAGAGTGAGAGAAAAGAGACGGCAGCTTTTTTTGTGGGGCTGCGGTGTTGTGTGTGACAGTTCACATAGGAACGTGTTTGTATGGGCTTCTTTTGTGAAGCGACAAGATTGGAAAAACAAGCAGATTTTCAGAGCCACTGAGTGACTTTAATGAAAAGTCACATTTCAGGAATAAGGGGCAACTAACCTGAATCATTTATGTGTCTTCATCAAAATAACTCCAAGAATTATTGACTTGGGTTGCAGGATTCTTTTCTTTGTGGTGTAATTGGTCTAATTAATGCTCACAAACAGTTTAATTTTTTCCTCACCTTTCATCACCATAGAGCCCATGAAAACACAGCTGTTCACTAAGACTAGCTTCAGACACAATAACCTCCATCCAACAATGCTGTGATGCTTAATCACTGTACAAGAAGACCTCTAGATTACCCTAAAATACCCACTAATGATCACACACTACCAGGCCATACCTCATCTACCAAATGGAGGCTGAAACGCAGCACACAAATTGAATATATTGATACAACTCCTCAAGAGGTTTTGATTTTTATTGGAAGTAATGTCTTCATCTGTGATTGACAGGTCAGGATGTGTCTGGAAAAAAGTTTATTAGATGCCCAGCTGTGTAATATGACCAGCAATTCAGTGGCAGGCTGTCTCAGGCCTGCAGGCCCATTAAACCACCAGAGAATAACAATGACACTATGATCGGATACTGCATCATATACATAGACAAAACCAAAGTCAGAGTCATTACTGGGAAAAACATGAACAGTTGGATTTACCTGCATTACCACCACACAAGCAAAAGTAACGAAATCAGGATACAGCAAGAATGATGGAACATCATTCACAGCAGCAGTAACGCCTTATAATCATTGTAATCATAATCATGAATTATATGAATTATCATGAACTGAATTTCGTTCGGGATTAATAAAGTATCTATCCATCCATCCATCCATCCATCCACCCATCCATCCATCCATCCATCCATCCATCCATCCATCCATCCATCCATCCATCCATACATCCATCCATCCATCCATCCATCCATCCATCCATCCATCCATCCATCCATCCATCCATCCATCCATCCATCTATCTATCTATCATAGTCATAATACTCACAATATACCGGCTCCGTTTCAGTTCTCTGGAATATCCACTCACAACAAACAGAACTGTCTAAACCCTAAAGCTTAAACAGAGGGAGCAAAAATACAACTAAATAAAAAAACACTAAAACCCCTTAAGATCGCTGGTGATATCAGTCTGGATGGTGACATTACATAAAAATCCATCAAACCAACCAAAGCTGCTCATCATCTGACGAAAAAGTCTTTTATTTATGTAGACTTCAATCACTCTGGTTTCATTTCCAACCAAAGCTTCTTTATGTTCTCTTACGTCAGCCGTTATGCATTATACAGGCTAGCTGGCTTGAGTTCAATTAGCTAGATAGCCCACATTCTGAACACACCACAAATGCTGGGACACTGAGGTCAGCTAGAAGGCTTTGGTGCATCACAGGATGCACCCAGTATGCTGAACTGGAACTTTGATTGGTAAAAAAAAAAAAATCAAAAACAAAAAAATATGAAGGTAAGCAAACAATAACCCAAATTGTCTCGACAGCAGAGGGTATTCACTTGCAATTCTGCAGGTCTCAGGGCAGATATTTCAAGTGGATAGGACTTGTAGAGGCTGTTGTTGCAGCGTTACCATAATGCAATACTTTTCAGTAATATTTTTATAATAAATTCATGTAAAATTGAAATGAATTTTGAAGCCAATAAGAACCACACGGATTCATTTAGACATATTTACACTGTTGTGCAAATAACTGTATTATAATGTTTTTACAACAGTTTTAATCACTCCTTCACAGCACATTACGAGGTTATAGAAGTAGCAGTATAACAGTCACAGCACAGTGTTGCCCCTAATATCAAAAGCACACTTTTTATGTGCTTCCATAGGTTGAAAGCTGTGTTTGAACCATATTTTATTCATGCTGGAGAGACTGTCTGAATATGGTCCAAGCCTTTCAGGCACAACACATCAGTAAGCTCACACAATTGACTTTAAAGTAAAAAGGATTTCATGTTGCCCAAAAATTAAGCCAAAAAATGTCAATGCCCCCCTGCTGTCACCTAAAGCATAAAAACCTCCCTCTTTGTCCTGATAGATGGGACATAGGCCAAAAATATAAATTCAAAAGTGAAAAAAAATCTTAAAACTATATTTAAATTATTTTGTGCCATTGTAGCATACAATTTGAAGCAGGTTGGTTGGAATGGTGAAGAAGTGATTAGATTCTGAAGTGGATTCAGATGAGGGCCCATATTTAGAACTTCGGATTTATTAAAAAAAAATTAAAGCCTTTGCAGAATTAATGCCTTTGACATTGGTTATTTAATTCCATAAAAGGGGTATAAATGTTATGATTGACAGCTGAGCCCTGCAGATAAATGAGTTCGGCAACTGTATGGCCAGGAACTCAACATTTCTGCTGCTCCACACTACTGCATACATTCTGACCCCAAATTACATTATCAGTGCGTCATTGCACTGCCTGTGTCCTGGACTTTGGCAGAAATGTCAACTTTGTCATGACTGACAAAGTCTGGAAAAAGTGGAAAGTAATGTGACATAAAAATCATCATCCTTGCATCCTCAGCATCTCACCTTTCTGCAGATTTGTATGAGGAAGACAAGTGGGTGTGGAATCTTCTGTGTCAGTTATGATGAGCTATCAAATATTATTTATTGAAAACTGCCCTCTTTATTAAAATGCATTTAGCTTGAACTCGCTCACTGGGTTTCCTGAAATGAATATAGAATAACCGACTTTCATTTTGCAGCTTGATACATTCAACTGAAACACTACCAGAACGGCGAGAATAGGACGAATATCATCTAACACAGTACAGAACTGTCAGGCTGTATCGATCTGCCCAATGTGAAATTTATACACATCATGTTCACAGGAGGATCTCATCATGTTCTCTCCAAACCACCCTGAGCCATAAACGTTGCATGAGCACTGGACGCAGTCAGAATTCTTTTATTATTTTCCTATTTTCTCCAAATGCAAATTGTCTTTTCAGATTTTTCATCTCCAACACCAATGCAGAATTGTCAGCCTGTTCAGGCCAGACTCAAGAAAAGTCCATTAAATAGGTGTTGGTAGAAAATCCCAGCCTTCCTGTGAGAAAATGTTATGGCTCAGGCTTGCATGTTTATTTTTCGTTAACTTGCACTACATCTAATTTTTTTCTGGTTTCCTTAATTTCTAAGAGTACATTATAAATCCCACAAAAACTGAAAAAACAAAAATAAAAACTGAAACCAAAAAAAGATTTAAAAAAAAGAAGAAGATGGTAATCTTTGATGTGATCACATCAAAATGTCTCATTTACAGGACTTACAATTTATTTGTACGAAATTATTTGTTTAAAACATTAAACAACTTTATTCCATGTGTTATCATTAGGTTTTACATAATGGATACCATACAATTGACTATAATGGATCTATATAATGGAAAAAGAAGCACAGGATTAAGTAAATAGTGTCCTGCTCTATGTTAAAGCACATATTAAGCAGCCTTCAGGGAATGTAGCCACAAGAGGACACAAGCCAGTGTCTTATTGTGCCGGTCCCAAGCCCGGATAAATACAGAGGGTTGCGTCAGGAAGGGCATCCGGCGTAAAACTTTTGCCAAATCAAAGATGTGAATCAAATCTATAACTTCCATACCGGATCGGTCGAGGCACGGGTTAACAACAACCGCCATCGGCGCTGTTGACCCACAGGGCGCCGGTGGAAATTGGATTACTGTTGGTCGAAGAAGGACAGGAGGAAAGTGCGTTCGTACGAAGAAAGAGAAGAGGAGCGCCAAGAGTAGGACTAAGAGCAGGGACGTTGAATGTTGGAACTATGACAGGAAAAGGTAGAGAGTTGGTTGACATGATGCAGAGGAGGAAGGTAGACATACTGTGTGTCCAGGAGACCAGGTGGAATAGTAGAAGGGCTAGAAGTTTATAGGAGCAGGGTTCAAGTTGTTCTATCATGGTGTAGATGGGAAGAGAAATGGAGTAGGAGTTATCTTGAAGGAGGAGTTTGTTAGGAATGTCCTGGAGGTAAAAATAGTGTCAGATAGAGTGAGGAGTCTGAAGCTAGAAATAGAAGGTGTGAATGTTGTTAGTGGGTATGCTCCACAGGTAGGATGTGAGCTGGAGGAGAAGGAGAAATTCTGGTTGGATTTTGATGAAGTGATGCAGAGCATACCTAGAAGTGAGAGAGTTGTCATTGGTGCAGACTTCAATGGACATGTTGGTGCAGGAAACAGAGGTGATGAGGAGGTGATGGTGTGTTTGGTATCCAGGAGAGGAATGCAGAAGGACAGATGGTAGTTGACTTTGCAAAAAGGATGGAAATGGCTATAGTGAATACTTTCTTCCAGAAGAGGCAGGAAAATAGGGTGACCTATAAGAGTGGTGGTAGGAGCACACAGGTAGACTACATCTTGTGTAGACGGTGTAACCTGAAGGAGATCAGTGACTGCAAAGTAGTGGTAGGTGAGAGTGTAGCCAAACAGCATAGGATGGTGGTGTATAGGATGGCTCTGGTGGTGAGGAAGATGAAGAGGGCAAAGGCAGAGCAGAAGACGAAATGGTGAAAGCTAAAAAAGGAAGAGTGTTGCATGACTTTTAGGAAGGAGTTATGACAGGCTCTGGGTGGTCAGGAGGTGCTTCCAGATGACTGGACAACTACAGCTAATGTGATCAGGGAGACAGGTCGGAGAGTACTTGGTGTGTCATCTGGAAGGAAAGTAGATAAGGAGACTTGGTGGTGGAATGAGGAGGTACAGGAGTGTATACAGAGAAAGAGGTTAGCTAAGAGAAAGTGGGACACTGAGAGGACTGAGGAGAGTAGACAGGAGTACAGGGAGATGCAAAGTAAAGTGAAGGTAGAGGTAGCAAAGGCCAAACAAGAAGCTTTTGATGACTTGTATGCTAGGTTGGACAGTAAGGAGGGAGAGACTGATCTGTACAGGTTGGCAAGACAGAGAGACAGAGATGGGAAGGACGTGCAGCAGGTTAGGGTGATTAAGGATAGGGACGGAAGTCTATTGACAGGTGCCAGTAGTGTGATGGGAAGATGGAAATAATACTTTGAAGAGTTGATGAACATGGAAAATGAGAGAGAACAAAGACTAGTAGAGGTGACTGTTGTGGACCAGGATGTAGCAAAGATTATTCAGGATGAAGTGAGGAGGGCACTGAAGAGGATGAAGAGTGGTTAGGCAGTCGGTCCTGATGATATACCTGTAGAGGTTTGGAAGTGTCTAGGAGAGGTGACAGTAGAGTTTCTGACTGGGTTGTTCAACAGGATCTTAGATAGTGAGAAGATGCCTGAGGAATGGAGAAGTGTGCTGGTGCCCATTTTTAAGAACAAGGGAGATGTGCAGAGTTATGGCAACTACAGAGGAATAAAGCTGATGAGCCATACAATGAAGTTATGGGAAAGAGTAGTGGAAGCTAGACTAAGGGCAGACGTGAACATTTGTGAGCAGCAGTATGGTTTCATGCCAAAAAAGAGTACTACAGGTGCAGAATGTGCTTTGAGGATGTTGATAGAGAAGTACAGAGAAGGCCAGAGGGAGCTGCATTGTGTTTTTGTAGATCTGGAGAAAGCTTATGACAGGGTGCCCAGAGAGGAACTGCGGTTTTGTATGAAGAAGTCTGGAGTGACAGAGAAGTATATTAGAGCGGTGCAGGACATGTATGAGGACTGTAAGACAGTGGTGAGGTGTGCTGTAGGTGTTACAGAGGAGTTTGAGGTGGAGGTGGGACTGCATTAGGGATCAGCTCTGAGCCCCTTCTTGTTCGCTATGGTGATGGACAGGCTGACAGACGAGGTTAGACAGGAATCTCCATGGACTATGATGTTTGCAGATGGCATTGTGATCTGTAGTGAGAGCAGGGAACAGGTGGAGGAGAAGCTAGAGAGGTGGAGGTTTGTCCTGGAAAGGAGAGGAATGAAGGTTATCCACAGTAAGACAGAGTACATGTGTGTGAATGAAAGGGACCCAAGTGGAAGAGTGAGGTTACAGGGAGAAGAGATCAAGAAGGTGAAGGATTTTAAATACTTAGGGTCAACAGTCCAGAGCAATGGAGAGTGTGGAAAAGAGGTGAAGAAGTGTGTGCAGGCAGGATGGAACGGGTGGAGGAAAGTGTCAGGTGTGATGTGTGATAGAAGAGTTTCAGCTAAAATGAAAGGAAAGGTTTACAAAACTGCAGTGAGACCAGCGATGTTGTTTGGTCTAGAGACAGTGTCACTGAGGAAAAGACAGGAGACAGAGCTGGAGGTAGCAGGGATGAAGATGCTGAGGTTCTCTCTGGGAGTGACCAGGAAGGATAAGATCAGGAATGAGTACATCAGAGGGACAGCACATGTTAGAGGTTTTGGAGATAAAGTCAGAGAGGCCAGACTGAGATGGTTTGGACATGTCCAGAGGAGAGATAATGACTATATTGGTAGAAGGATGCTGAGTTTTTAACTGCCAGGCAGGAGGCCTAGGGGAAGACCAAAGAGGAGGTTTATGGATGTAATGAGGGAGGACATGAAAGTAGTTGGTGTGAGAGAAGAGGATGCAAAGGACAGGGCTAGATGGTGGCAATTGATTCGCTGTGGCGACCCCTGAAGGGAAAAGCCAAAAGGAAAATAAGAAGAAGAAGCAGCCTTCAGGAAAAATCTGAAACAATCAAGGTTTTAATGTACAATAAGCACTGTAGTAACATTTTGCTCCTAGGACTTACCTCTGGAGTGTTTAGCTCTTTCCCAGCAGAGATTATTCACTCAGTAGGAGTAGACTTCATGACATGTCCTACATGATGATATCAGCAGACAACAAAAGCAACAAGAAGAGGGCAACTTGTACTGTAGCAAGAGATTTTAACCACTTTCACAAAGTTTTGTAGTTTATCATCAGATGGAAATGAACTTTTGAAAATTATTGGATTGCTCTACTCTCTCAAACATTTTCAGTGTATCCTCATCTCACCAGCATCATCTCCTTTCTATGATTCTTAACAGAATCAGATTAAAAGGATTTACCAATACACTGCAGAACTAGATGGTGCTGGCACACTGTTAGGCAATTGTAAATTAAATAAAAATGTTCAGAGGAATATTAAGGCCACCAAAATGCTCTTTTTTTGGAAAATGAGAGGAAGATGGACAGGATGGCCTTCCTGTTTACGTGTCATCACTCCTATATGACCTCAGCTTAAAGTACGAAACCAAATCTGTGTGATCTGTAGCTGTCCTGTCTTTCCAGAAGGTGCTGGATATGTTAAAATTGGATCTCTTTGAGGACTGGACACATTTCTCATCAATGAAACATATCGAGAGTGGGAGAGACTTTTTGATGGAAGCAGAGACAAAGGATATGAATGCACATGCAGTATTATACAGTGTGCCTGTAATTTCTGATATTTGATTTTTTTCTTTCAGGACAAAAAGCTTGTGGTTCCAACTTTATAAGTGAGATATAGCAGGCTGGAAAAGCCAGGAACATTGTTAGCCATTGATGTAGACTGTATGAGAAAAATATAGTAAAAATAATTATTTAGTCATTTTTAGCATCATCATAATGATTCCCCCTAAACTTCCTTTTTACCATGATGTTAGTATGTGATATTTTGTGCTTTAAGTATGCATGGACATAATAAAATGTTGCTATAGAAAGTGCAAACAGTCAAGAATGTTTACACAAGGAGAAAAGTTTGTAAAAGTAAAAGTTAGTATGGAACATCAGGTGTTCCTCTGTGATGTATTGTTGTGTGTCGTCTACCTGGGCTCTATCAAGGCGTTCAGTGTTGCTTCACCGTTAACACTGCCATAATAAGATAACTTCCTTGACTCCAGCTCCCCACAGGGTTTCTGTTGACTTCTTGTTTTTCAAAGTTTACAGCGCGACATTTTCTCCTTTGCCACAAAGCATATGGGGAGAAAGTTTGGAGAAGCAGAAGAATGACAAATCTCTATTTTTTCCCTCCCCTGTATTTAGATGTAAAACCATATGATGCTGTGGAAGTGCCACTTGAAAAATATTCTCTTGCAAGTGTGACGATGAAGTCGCTATAGGAAAAGGGCTCAAGTTTCATTTTGGGAAACAAACATATTTCACTTTCATTCAGCCCTAGGTTCCATTTACTGACAAATTCCCCCCAAAATTATATTGAATACAAGTCATGGGAAAAATTATCTCTCATAGCTGAGCTTTGGCTTCTGAATGTCTTAACGGCTGCTATTGAATACTAGTCACCCAGAAATATCAAATTGTGTAACTGTTAAAAGCTTGCTGCCTGCACACAGTGTATTTGAAGACCATGCATAATATGAACCAAGCATGCGAGCCTTCAAGTCTTTCTATGACACACTTTTTTTTTCTTTCTCTTGTATTTTTTTTCATGGAGGCATCTTTTACCCAATTTTCACTTCTATTGCTCTGAGGGCTCTAAATCCCACTTGCCGCAGTAAGGCTTTTGTTGCATTTCACAGTTCATCACTCATTGAAATTATGGGTTGGAACATACCCCATCATCCCCTGTGCTCTCTTCATCTCTGAGTATGAGGATCCAATAATAGATGGAGATACAGCAGTGGGCAGCTGGAGAGATCTGTTAGCTTTTAATTGCTCTGTGGACCTCTGGGGGAGATTTCTCAGCAGAGCTCACTTGATTGAACACTGATTTTTACAATATTACTTTTTCTCTTTGGGACATAGATACAATAGCAATTACACATACACAAACACAGTGACAGTAATATTTGGAAGTAGAGGCTTTTCCGATGGGTCGGAAATTTCCTAGAGAAGGTGACCCCACTGATGCCAACAAGAACTTTTTATCCATGATGGGAGGCGATATGAGGCCTTAACTCAGTATTTCAAAGTAGTACACTCCCTATCCTTTAATAGCACACTGAATACCTGTGTGGATTTGGTAAGCATTTCTATTGCTCATTGCAACTGTATCTACATCCACATTACTTGCTTTCAAATAACCTGAACCACATCTCTCTCCTTACCACTTCAGATGACTGTTCATATCTATTTTAGGATGGAACTACAGATATGCCATGCCAAGGGGAACTGAAGTGATGAGGAATAACCTGGGATGTTCAGGAAAACAACATGAGACTTTGTGCCTTCAAATGAACAGAGTTTTTCCAACCATGAAACCTTGGGGTTCAGTCTAAGTGCTGTGCTTCTGTTTTACTATTTATAATTGTTGTCTCAGGTGAGCAACATGTTCACTCTGTCATGGAAACAACCAGTTATTCATACTAATGTAGTCTAGCAGGGTTCATTTTGTAAGACAAATCCATGACATGTGATTGGATATGATAAACACCATTGCAACTTATTTTATTCTAAATAACTGGAAGTTATCAAGTCTGCATTGGATGGAGGGGTACCTTTTGGAGATGTAATGTCAGTGTGAAATTCTAATGTGTAAGATCATTTGTAAACAAATATAGAAAATATACTGCTGAGGTAACATTATGCAGTTTATTATTTAACAATTATATTAAGGATGACCTAAAGAATATGTTTTGTTAAGGGAGCTAAAAATTTTGGGACCCGCGTTCATAAAATATTTGATGTCTCAACCTTTTCCCTGTGGAGAAGTCAGCCTGCACACTTCACCCTGACAGGATTTGAAAGAGACTCCTGGATCACCTTGACTGACAGCTCCCAAACCTTAAGATCTGTTGTGTCTGGCAAGAGCATAGGTCAAGTTCTGAATCGATATCAACGCTATCAGTGATGGAAATTGAATGCTGGACCTGGAAACCGATTACCCCTCATGAACTGCATGGCAGCATTTTACCAATGCTAACCTTAGATTTCCTCCCTTTGTGGCACCACAAAAGCCAATAAGAGAAACTGTGAAGTTTGCTGGGACAGGCACCTTTTTAGAGCATCAGAAATAGAATAGATGAGAGGCCGCAGACGAGATTGCCTTCAAAGCACATAGTCGACAGTCTTTTAAACCTGTATTACACTCCTGGAGAAGATTTTAATTTTCTTGTGCACTCAGCTTGATCTGATACTAAGAATTAATATGACATTTGCTGCCATGTATTATTTTGGATGACGACTCATTGATAGTTACATGCAGGCTGCATTTTTTTGAAGAAACAGACAGTGGGGACAGAGCAAATGAAATGAATTCTGCTCTATTAAATTCATGTTATGGTATGGATAACAAATTTACCGAAAAAAGAGTTGTTGTTTTTTTCTCAAACTATTTAAGTTTTTGGAGAGCACTAAAGTGTCTCCTGTGCACTGCCCTACTCTGGGCTGAGTTGCTTTGTAAGCTAGCATCTGCCCAGCAGAGGGGACCAGAACAGCCAGTGCACTTGAAGTCGGCCTGGAAAATGTCTCTGCTTAATTAAAGCGAGGGAATAACCAATGCAGCTATTTACACCTAATTCTGACATAAATCTGTAGTTATTGCCCTGGTGAGATTGTCCTCTCCCCAATTTAGGAAGTAGCTGAGAGCTTTTCCTTAATAAGCAATCCTCTTGATTAAGCCATGGCAGAAGAAACAGTCTTTCTTCCAAGGGAGAGAACAGGAAAATAAGGGTTCAATTGAGGCAGAGGGGAAGTAGTTACCAAAGGCCATCATGGTTATTGAAATGGTTAGCATTTTATCACCTGGAGTCAGGACAGAAAGAGTAATTGGTAAACTGGGGAGACATGCAGTGTCTGCAGGACTTTGGCCTAAGGATGCTGGGATATAGACACTTGGCATTTCAACCTGTCCATCTCCTAAGGTGTTGACTCAAGCAATACTGTCTACCTCAGTCCATTGCTCCCTAATAAGTAAGTTATTTTATTTCCTGTGGCTGCTAAACTAGTTTTAGTCATCTTGCTATCTGGAATGTGATGCAAGCATTGAATACATCTCCTGTAAGGTGCCAGGCACTTGTCAAAGAATCATCATGTGACAAGGGGGCAAATGGTAATCTGTTCATTATGTTCATAGGGATGGCAAGCCATTGAGAGGCTAGGCGTGGAAATGCATTTCACATCCCCTCTGTCTGCACATCAGAGGCTCTAAATGAAATGATTTAGTTAGCGGTGCCAGGCTTTAGCTTTTACTCTGGGACACACATTGTTGTCATGTTGAAGGCTCTCTTTCAACAACATTCAGCATGATTTCAGTCTATTCCCTGCCCGTAAACAGGAAGGAGATATGCCAAGCTGCAGATATTGTGGCAAGAAGCGTTGGCGTTTGATATGCGTCTGCTACACCGGTCCCTTGGATCTCATCAAGGGCTTTCTTCGACTTGTGTTATTAGCTGGCTCACCATCCTGCCATCACCCAGAGTGCTAAAGAGAATTAGAGAGAATGAGTGTGATTTTTATATGGATGATAGATTTCACTTTTACCTGCTCACTTTGAGAGAATATTGAATATATTAGCTTACCTTAATTTTTTGTTTTTTCTTATGCCTGTTACCCTCACCACCTATCAAAGTCAGCTGGGGTTGTTTCCATCCTCCTCATGAACATAGAAAAGATAAACTGTAGCAGAAGATCCAGATAATCTCTTCTAATGTACATCCACCTCCCGCTCTAAACATCCCCATTTGAATACTGAGAAATTGAAGCTGGAACTCATTTAGTCCCTCTACTTCATCTCAGCTGCCTGAATGACTGATGACATACATTACTGAAAAGGGTCAAAATGGTGCTTTAATCAGCAGAAGGTCAACAAAACATTCCACTTATACCATGACGCAGTTCGACCTCATGGCTTTTGTTTTTTATGTATAGGAATCATATTAATTATATGACAACTATAAGACAACTATAGGACCAACCAAATGAAATCTCATCACTTTTCTATAACCAGATTAACATAAAGCCTGCAACTGCATCTTACCAATTAAAATTTCTCAAAAATTTAATGCTGTCTTTCCTCAAGCTACAACCTTGGCCTAAATTTTAGTTTAGCTTGAGTTTATCAGTCATCTGTGATTCTGGCAATAGACAAATAAGCAAAAAACAAACCAAAAACACACACACAAGGAACGCACAAGCCACAATTTTGATGAGGGTATGAGGTATCTATCAATATAAAAATTTATATGTTTTAAGAAATAAATAGAGATTAATATACATTTATGAAAATTTCTATCGAAGTGTTTCCATCTTTGATGAAAATATTCCACTTATGAATCCCATTAATTTTCTATGTTTAACAATTTAAATGTTTCAATGTGATTAATATATACTAAATAGTTGGGTGTTTGTTCATATTTGTCAGTGACTCTGCCTTTACTGATTATTGGGATGAAACAATTTTCTCCAGAGCACATAAGTTACAGCAAAGGTATTCAAGGAATTTTAAAAAACAGTTCATGCTTTCATCTTGAAACCACCTCTTCAATAACTCACAGGGATTCCCTTAAAGTTTTTAATAACCGATAGAAGGTCTTTGGTCAACAAGGCACAGATTATATTTAAGAGGAAACAGCCAAATTTCAATTTTTACATTTCTGGCAGCAAAATGAGGGAGTAGAGACTGGCTTGAGCCCCAGGTTCACTGCAACTCATCTGAACCTGAGGTGCTTTTGGGGAATAGATTGTTAGGAGCCAACTCGCCTCTATGTGTGTGTGACTGTCTCGCTGTGTATCCTTGTGCCATGTGGCACCGAGCGACTCGGCTTTGCTCTGCCAACAGATAAGAACAGAGGGTAAGCTGCTCGCCGCGCCAGCCTAGTGGATTTCACCTCTGAATGTTCTTTGTTGCAAGTTGTTTTGCTGCTCTATTTCAAAACTGAGATGTCTTGCAGAGAACCATATTGAATATACTGTATACATGCTGCACATGCTCAATAGCAGGATGCATTTGTAGTAGATCATCACTGGTGAGAGAGGTAAAGAAGTTAAATCCTGTGAAGATTGGAAATGTCAAGTTTTTAAAGCATTCCTCATAGATTACATTGTAACATTGAGCTTTGGAATCTAAACAGGTATTTTATTTACTGTAATTGTTTCAATAAGGAAAATGCTCCATTATTATTATTATTATTATTATTATTATTATTATTATTATTATTATTATTATTATTATTATTATTATTATTATTATTATTATTATTATTATTATATTAATGCAAATGTATGCATACAGTTAAATGCAGGTAATCCAGATCCCGAAGCAAAGGTGTTAAACCTTTTTTGCTGAATGGCAGATTTCTGCCAGTGAAATTTTGGCAGCATGGAACAGCATTGGTCTTCAACAAGAGGGCAGTGCCTGCTGGGAAGTGTAGGCGGAGGTGCATATGGTTGAGGATGCTCACAGAGTTCTGCCTCACCAGTGCTTCTTACACTTGTTGTTCTGCTTTTGTGGCTTGATTAAAGTCTTTGCAGTGTCACTATCAAGCCCATCTCCAAGAAACTGCAATTCTCAACTAATTAATTGCACTCTCAACAAATATTGCACCACCGATTTATTTATTTACCTTACTTACAGGCTCCATAAAGACATGTTTACTTTGATAATGGGCAAAAAATAATTGAACATGTTAGTCTACATGATAAATGTATTTACTGAACTAACAAACGCATTAGTTTAAAAAAAAAGTATCGGCATTGTTGCATTTTTAGCTTACCCATGTTGTCTTGGTAACATGAATATTGAGGGTGAGATGATTGGATAATTAAAATACTCTGTTAGACAATGTGTTTCTTTCGGATTCAGTTGCTGTCTGGATGAATTACTGTGGTTGGAGAAGCACAAATTGAGACCACAAACAAACAAGGTTTTGACATCTTGTTTCTCTTATGCAGCTCATTACCCGACTGCTTTAACTTCCTCCCTCCAGCCCTGTTTGCATCTAACCAAGACTATACCATTTTCAGTTGGCTGTGATTCTGCAACTTGCTGTTGGATCATATGCATGTTGTATTTAAATGTGTCAAACAGTTATTGTGTATCTAACGATATGCACGTCGCAGTTCTTCTCTAATTGTCTTGGCTGCTCCTTAAAGAAATGTTAAAAGGTGCATTTTCAGCTATTGCACGCTGCACCAGTGTTCACCTCTGTTATATGATTGTTTGCAACATACTTTTTGTATTTTCTTCTTCTCAGGGTCGTGAATATTCAAATGTTTAGAAATATGATATATGCTTGAGTGACAACCACTAAACACCCTCGCCCCCCCCCCCACACACACTCTTGTCTTTTCAAATCCCTTTCGGACTCCGCCTGCCTCCAGCATAACAGGCTAAATCCCACCTGATAATACCTCTTGTCACACTGACAGCTGTCATCAAATCAGCCGCGTTCACTGTTTAGTTTGCTTTTCAAATTAGCGAGTGGATATTCTTGCGATGGTCTTTGTTTACCCTCCTTTGAAAAAGATAAATAAACCCTCAGGGAATGCGAGCAAGCAGACAGACTTTTGTTCATGCAGCTGAGAACTGACAGGCAGTTTGATTTGTCATTTGCTGCATTTTGCTACCGCAAGTTCTAAGTGTTTCACTTTGGATTTGTGCGGTAGACGCTCATGGTTTTTAATCACATTTGTTGTACATAGCACAAACTGCCTGTTGCCAAAATGGAATTTGAAGCTTTCAATGTCTGGATGGCTCGTAATGGTAAAGACTTATAGCTAATGAAATAAAACTTTGTCTAAAAAAATGTGGATTTGAGGAGTTTGTTGATATTAGCAGAAAACAACAAAATTTTCATTTACTCATTTAAAAAAAAAAAATTGCATTTATTTTTCATGTAAACATATCAAATGGTGATGTTTCTAGTAGCAGTCGAATTCTAGTGTCAGCTCTAATCTTTTTGTAGAAAATGAGTTGTTAGATGCAGTATGTGGTTTAACAGTGAAATAGGGCCAAACATTCTGTCTTTTTTTATGCATATGATCAAACAGGAAGCAACATTTCATACTGAATTAATGGATTTATACAAGTTATAACCAGAAACACAGCAGTATGACTTCAGTCTGAGCTTCCTGCTGTGTGTATGGCATCAGAGAAAAATGGTCACCGTGTGAATACCACTGATAGCACAGGTTGTCTGATCTGCTGTTCAGCATCAACATACTCACAGGGAAGCATCAACTGCAAATGAAATTACAGCACAATCATGACTTTGAATTAAACCATCATTATGGCAATGATTTGGGCTTATTGTCAGTCATAAAATTCAGTGTAAGTGGGGCCTGTGGAGTAATCAGCTAATGCACTGAAAGCAACAAACAATAATATTCAGCTGACTGAATGAAACAGAGACGGAGATGGATAATATGTCTCCTCTCTCAGTCATGTCCTGTGATTGGTTGTTGATGTGCATAGACGAGTTCAAAAAGGCTACCTGAATTTGCAATATGTCACCTTGTGATACTGAAAGAGTCCAAAGTTTAGGTGATTTTCCTCATGTGAAACCTTGTAATACATTTCACGTTCATTAGAATACAAGATAAGATGGATGTTAGTTATGTTTTAAAGTAACATAGTAGCTGTGCTTCCCAGCTCACAGTATTTCCACATTCACACATTTATTTCTAAATAAAAGCGGCCGTGTTCACAGCTTTGCACCTACAACAACAGAATGCACAAAATCACATAACTCCCACCTTTTATCTTTCCCTTCACATCTGAATTCCTCTTGAGAACGAACACACAACCTTTCCTTACTTTATTGAGCCACACAACCTCTTGCTGGAGCGTTAAGCCTTCAGAATCCAAACAGGTCATCTCTTCAACCTGTTTCATGACTACAAGGCAAATTGCAAAAGTAAGGGAGAAAGCAGCAAAGGCTGAAGATTTAATAAATGTCCTTTGTGATTTGGAAGATGGTAACACCTTTGGTTCCGAAGAGTTCTATCAACTGTAGGTGTTTTTAACTAGAATCAAGTTCAGTCATACTTTGTGTTAATGGTTTAACACTCAATGAAAATATGCATCTGCTCAGCTTTTCCTTTTCCTTCATGTTTTCAACGGGCTTGTCATGCTAGAAGTGACTACCTATTCATGTTGGTGTTCTTTACTCACCTACAGAGTGCACTGTTCTTCTTACAATGGACAAGGCCTTGATGGTGTGTAAGGCGACATGCAGCGTTTAGTCCTCTCACTGTAAATGTAATTATGTGACAAAAGATTAACCACAACAAATTATATTTGTCAGGAATGTTTTCTTTTTCATCATTAAGAAGTAATTAAACACTAATGCTGCGATTTCATCAACATGAAAAACTGTTGACAGGACTAACGGACTAAAAATCCCTTGAGAAATCTATTTCATTGTCATTCACTACATTGTTTGTATCTCAGGATAATATTACAGCACAGAAGCAGGACCCTGTGAAGAATCACTGTTACACAGAGATCACACAAAAGCATTGCAAAGACTCTCTTCATGCCATTTTTTGTTAGTAAACAACAACAACAAAAATGACATTTTGGCGTGAGTTTATTGGGAAATAGCAGAAGAGAATATTGAATATCTTGTGTGCTGTTGGTTCCAGAAAGTGATGAATGAATACAACCCTCACCAGCCAATAGTCCAGTCTTGATTTCAAGACAATACTGTCGCTGTTGGCAGTACTACCAGAACTGTACTGCAGTACTCAAAATATAACAGTAGAACCAACTGTTGGCTTGGCACTTCCAATCTCCATTCATATTAAATGTCCACACATCACCACAGCATGTTTTCAGGGGTTTATTGATATTTAGGATGTGTATTATTTCAGGTAGATTGGCAGTCATTTTCTCACTAATGGTTAAAACTGGGAGGAGGTTTGGCAGAGCTGCTGCGTCTCCCTGCCAACAGGATGTCTCCATGGTTCTCAGTTTTGAGCAGGAAGCACACACACATGTATACACACACACACATGCATACATGTACACACACACACAGAGAAAATGATATGACAGCATTAATGGTGAGTTATCAAATAATGGATTTAGCTAACTGCATCACTAAGAATGAAAATCTTGGCAACATTTATTGATGCACAAGAAGCTTTTATTCTATCAATTTAATGATATATTGACATGTGCATCTCGTTCCAAAAATGCCAGCGTAAGTATGTGGTCAAAGTAGTCAGCTGTGTTTGTTTTCTGAACAATATCCTCCCAAACCACAGCGATTGATATACTGCAGTAGTGTCCACTCTTCTAACCCCCTCTGGGAAGGACTTCCTCCACTTTTGGAACTAGCTGCAGAGATTTGCTCCCATTCTATCACAAGAGTGAAGTCAGATGGTCCAATGAAGAGCCAGAACTCGATGTACTGGTGCTTCTGGTTTTAGTCCACATGAATTTCCATATTTCTTTTCGGGTACTACCACTGCGTGGTAAGTTTGAATGCTGCTGCTGATGTACCCACACCATTAATTGCACTAGTAATAGTGATCTGTAGTAAAAGTGAGTGAGTTGTTGTGTCATTTGGAGCATGATCAGCTTTCAACATCTGAGGCTTTATAGTCAGAGTTCACCTAATCTGCTACAACCTTGACCATCTCTGGAAGACATAGTTACTGGCCCATTGAGAATGACGAGAAGCTTCAATGTCAGATATGCTAAGGAGTTCAGTCTTTTGAATACACTGTATACAAGGACCCAAACTATTAACCACATGAAGTGAGTGTGTCACAACCTACTTCAGCAGTGATAAGGTTTCTTGTTTTGCAGAGATCTACAGCAGACTCAAAGGTCAGTTAGTCTTTGTTAGTCTTTCCTCTGCTTTGGAGGAACTCTGATGTATTGATTCATTTTTACGAGCATTGCTTAGAAAAAGGAGGAAGTAGGTCGAGAACATCCACAAACATGGACTCTGTGTGAGACGGAGGCCATGGTGGCAAAATACTAGACTTCAATCATAGTTGTCTGTTTTAGAGTTTTTTTCTGTTATTATTTTATCCATATTCTATTTTTCGTTGCACTTGATCTCAGAATATGTTTGCTGTATGTTGGTGTATATATGCTAGTTAGGCTAGTAAACCTGTTAAGCTGGTTTAATGCAATTAGACCCAGTTTGCTTTTGCGGTGTACCTGTGTGAATGTCATCATGTCATTGCTCTGATGCTGTGATCGTTTTGGTTTTCCTGAAATCTGAACATTCCCTACCTTTTTTTGTTTACCTGTTTTATTTTATCTAAGGTCTTAGCACAGATGATAGTGATTGTGAGATGGAGCTCTAGTGAATGACTGTTATTAAATAAAAATAAACATTTGTTATAGTGCATTGTAATATGATTTAAATGCAGAAGAGAAATTACACCATTGTGTTGACACAGAAAAAAATGTTCTTGTTATTAAGATAAATGACTTCTGTTGTGATGTGCTGTGATTTGAGGTGAATAAATAGACATTGTACACATCAGAGAGAGATTTTAAACATAAAGTTTGAATTAGAAGTGATTTGCACAGAAATTTACATACACTACTTTCCTGCAAATATTTACCTAATGTCTGATAATGACAATATGCCTCCCGATGGCATCCAGAACTTACCTTTACCCTCTCCATTCCTTGCCTTAACTTTTCCACTTTTCCATTTCCCTAAACAGGATCAAAAATCAGACTGGCTGAGGAGCAGTCATTAAATGACAGAAAATAGATGAAGTAAAACAGACGTCGAAGAGAAAGAGCATTTCTGATTTCTCAAGTCGTATCCTAGAGTAGTTGAGGTGTTCTCTCCTTTCCATTTGCAGAGCGGGAGACAGCGCATTTATAACACCTCCGGCCATGACTTCCATAACTCTTTCACATAAACTAAAATTAGAGGTTGGATAGAGGTTTGAGATTTTGTTCGGTTAGTAACAAATACTGGACAGTGGTTTCACTCTGTAATATATTGTTGTCAGTCAGAGGAAACTGAGGTCAAGGGAGAGAATGACCGGAGGAAGGTTCTTGAGGCGACATACACATTACAAACCTGAGAACTCACTTCTGATTCAGTGCCCTGATATGACTGTTAGCTGTTCACATCACTTTATGAAAACACATTGAGTTTCAGATTTGCATCAAAACTTTTCTTCTATCTCTTCTTGGAAGTAATTCCCCCCAGAGTTCACATAAAAAGAAATCAACGGTTTATAATAGGTGAACGGAAACAATGTCACACATGTTTGATAATTAAGGCCTCAACTATCTCTGTCAAAGATAGTGCAATCACAATGTGTGTTAATATCAATTGTAGTTTTGAAAAGTTAAAGACTGATCCTTAAGCAATTCAAAATGTTAGAATTTGATATGAGATAAAATCTCACTATGGTTGCACAAATGTAATTGTGATTGCACATATCTCTGTTGGAGTTCATAAATAGTCAAGCACCAAAATAGGACATGAAAATCTGCAGTCAGCATTGCTCTCTTTCATTTTATGAACCGAGCCTAAAAAACCCACTTCTAACGCCTCTGCAAACACAGACAGGTAGATCCAGACACTTTATCTTGTGTCCCAGATCACACTGTACACTGAGAGAAGACACAGTTACAGTATGCATATTAAAGGTGGAAAAAGTGCTGGTGATGATTGAACATTTCCGGGACAGCTGTCTTTAAAGCAGGATATCTTTACATGTGACAATCTTTCATGTTTTTGTTGATTTTACTGCCTTTAACTGTGAATTTGAAAAACAAACAGACAAACAAAACATGTTTGTCATGCCCTATCCCAAGAGTCCTTCGCTATTAAAGAGACACCACTGGAATATTCTGGTTTCATTCTAGTATCTGTGAAAGCATGACACATGTCTGCAAACAGCGGCATGACATTTCAGAATGTAGATTCACCAACAAGCAAACCAAAAGGGATAAAACAATCTAAAAATACACACGATCTTTTCAAATTCTGTAGTTAAACATCTAATGAGATCTATAAGCCATACGACCACATTTGTTTGATGGGAAGTTCCAAATGACTGTTGAAGGTGGCTGTTGAAGTCTGGGAGGAAAATGGACAACTGAGCCTTTTGGGGATCTTATGCTTCCAAACTTCTCACTTTTGTCTTCTTTGAAAATACAAAATAAAACGTATACATTCTGACCCAACTAAGATCTGATTTGTATTTTCCACTGTTAGGACACACCACATGAATGTGGATGAAAGCTCTTGCTCCTCATGCTCCTCGTCTGCATAAAAATCAAATACACCGTCACAACTTGCATTTCTCTCTGTTTCACAGCCAAAACATGCACCGTTAAAAAAAAGTGATTTTGGAGTGTGAACAGGCTGGTTGTGACGGTTTTATTACAGGCAGCCTATGTTCATTACAGGCACGAATGTTCATCCTGACCCTCATCGATATTCACAAACATCCCCATGCATATAAATACATGTTCACAGACATGTGGATAAGAGAAGAATGAAACGCTGCACAAGATGCATCAACAGGAAAGCCGAAAAGGTCACACGAAGTCCGACATCAGAGCAAACTCAGTTTTATACAGAAGTGCGCCAAGATAGAAGCTACTCAACATAAGAGTTGTGTGAGATACAAGCCGTCACACTGTCCATATTTTTGTATGACATACGAACAAAGTCTGAGATACGATCTGTGCTCCGGGACACCACTGCTAGTTTGGCGGATGGATACAAGATCAGTTCAGACCGGATCTCATTCAGTTTAGCAGAGTAAAGACGTTGTGCAGATGAGCTCATTACTTTGACTTTGTACGGTTTCTTTTCATACTTTATCATTGTAACTTATATATAATTAATTATGCACAGACAAAGTATGCATGTCTGTTGGTTGATAAAAATGTTGTTTTTTTCCCCATAATTTAGATGGTCTGGGGCTTTTATACAATGCTGGAACAAATTAAAATGATTTTAGTTATTTTGAATGGGGGAATGTTTCACTTAGAGCTCAGTCACAGAAAACACTAAACTCGTATTTTGTGGTGCTACTGTATTTGCTGAGTTATTCGGACATGGCATGTTGAATCTTAATCTATGGGGTGTTTCTGTTATATGTTACTGATTGGTCTCATTAGGCTAAATCTTCTTGCCATGTTGGCGTGATCGGCCCTCATCCTTGGTCCTGAAGCCTAATTAGGTCATCTTCCACATGATGGCCAGCACGGAAAATAGAAATGCTTCATGTCTTTTTAAGTGTGTATTAAATATGAACCTTAAACTGGTCGGAACTTAGGCTCAAAGGGCTTATTGATTGTTTACCGTTTGCTTATTTTTTCATAATTTGAAAAAACAAACAAACCATCAACCGTTTTTTTGACAAATCACATCCTGTCTTTATGTGAAATATGTCCTGTGTCCTATAGTTCAAACCAGATAACCTCATATTTGAGCTGCGTAAAGCCCATAAAGTGTCACTAATGGGCAGAATCTGTGTTTTATGATCACAAAATCTTATGCTGCGTCTTTTAGCCACGGGTTTCTGCTACATTTAGAGAGAAATGTACACAAGATATCTTTCATCCTGCACAATCTCATGCCCCCCCCCCCACACACACATACACACGTTGCTCTTTGAGGTCTCATTAGTTTGGATCTCATGGTTTAATTAATCACTAACAGAGTGCTTAATTCATCCATAATTTCTGAGGAGTGGAGTTGATAAGTGTGGTATTTCCCTCTGGCCCTGTTAAAGTTTTTTGATTTCCGTTTTGACTTTTTTGTGTGTGTGTGTGTTCTTTTTTCAGTCCTACCACTCGCTTTTCTCTCATCTTTAATAATGTCGGCTCATCAAGAGCTCAAAGACAATCAGATGGCAGAGCACCCTTGACTCCCTTTTGGAGGATTCTGATTATGATGGTGGCGGATACTTGAAGTTATTGTTGTGGAATCAAGTGGATCCACTTGTGTTTCGTTGTTGTTGGTTGCTTGTTATTAGAGTCTTTCTTCAGTTTTGATTTCCTAGACTGCAGCCTTTTTTTAGCCTGATATGATGACGCAGAAGAGAGGGAAGATTTTTAAAGACTCATATTGTTTATCCACTTGATGTGCTGCAGTTTTGTTGGTGGTACGAAAGAAGGTCTTTTAGTAATGATAATTCTCTAATATCAAATCAAAGGAAATAAACCCCATAAGTAAATTACTGGTCAAAATTGTGAGTTTCATTCAATTTTATTTTAAGAAAATGTCAAGGATTACACAATAGCGCCGAGTCAACGTGTGTACTTGTCTGTCTGACTTTCCTTTAAAATGAAAATAATTGAATAAAAAAATGTGAATCTCAGTTTGAAGAGAAGGTCCCAGCTCTTTTTCCCAAGAGTCATCTGCCAATCATTTTCTTAAATTCAGTGGTTAAAAAAGAGAGGAGGGAAGCAGACAGGGAAGGAAGAAAAGAAAGGAAGGGAAAAAAGATGAAAGTCTCCCTGCAGAATGACTAAACAGACCTTCAGTGATCTGACAGAGAGGCCCAGAGCTGAATCCCAACCAGACTCTGCTCAGTTAAAGATCCATACTGGGTAGACTGAGGTTTACCACAATATTGATTTTAATCATATCTTAAAGGCTCAAAGATTAAGAAATAAATCTAATATTAAAACTGATTCAGCTGTGTGCACAATGTGGCACAGAGAACAATCATTAATTATAGGTTGTTTTCTAGAAAATAATCAGATTTTCATAGAAATAAAGTAGGTATTGTCACACAGGACTACTTCCCATTGCTGCTATATGGCGGAATCATAGTTGCTTTGTTCAAGAATAGTAAAAAATTTAAAGATCTTAATGAAGATACATTAAGGAGCAACCAAAGAATATTGTTAAGACAAAGTAGAGATGAAGAAGGGATTTGAAAACAGGAAAAGGTCTATATATATTTAGAGACTTTTTAAAAAAAAAAAAATTGAGTTATTAAAGCAAAATTGGAAATTTCTCTGTGGTTACAGGTGTGATGGATGTGGTGTTGCTGCACCATACGGTTATCCACGGCCACATGAGACAGTTGGATCATTGACACAAAGGGAAGGAATGACATTCATGTTGAGCTAATCAAACATTTTCTTTAATATAATATGGTTTCCAAGTCCCAAATGTTGAGTTCAAGTCGAGACTGAAGTCCCCATTTCTGTGCCCTTCAATGAAAACTTCTTGAAGCAGTTTTTCTATAATCTTAGTCATAAATGACTTAAAAATGTTGCAAAACATCTGTATCGTCTTGACTTGGATTGTATTATTGGATCCAACACACGTGGAACAAAAACCTCATCCTATATACCCCTCTAAGATAAAAGACGGTAGTAAAACTATCCCCCACCCCCCCAAACAGGCTGCTGTTCATCCAGTCATAGATGCGCTCATTAACAGAAAAGGATCCTCCATTTATTCAATCTGTCTGCAGAGTCACTAATGAAGGGTGAAGCTCGATGACAGGGGCTTGATTGAAAATTCATTGCTAAGAGCAAAATGTGATCGCACCTACTGTACAAGAGCTTTCAGAGAGCATGAAAATGTGTGATGTGAACGATTAACATATGGGTGGGAGCAGCAATGTGCAGAGTAGTGAAATATTGTTTAAAATAAATACTGAACCAGGATGTTGTTATATTTTTTTATTACAGTCACTAACTTATTCCCTGATAACACGATTTTTACTGTTGCTATTTCTCATTAGGCGAATCCTCTCTCTATTTGCCAGATTGTGGGTAACACTGGGTTGTTGTAGATTCAAATATTTGAAAGCCCATCATCGCAATTTTTTTAAAGAGATATTCTTATGATAAAATAATAATTAGTAACATAATAAAAACAGGAATGAGAAACAATACCAACAGTGTACTTAAAATGTGCAATACATGCAATTAAAAACATTCATAAGAAACATCAGCAAATTATGCAAAAATGTACATAACATACACCATTTCAGGTTGTGAATTCACTGAAGGGAATTCCTGAATGCTACTAGTCCCTCAATGAAAAACATCAACTATTTTAGGAATTGTGTTTATTCTGCTCTGTATACTACATTTCACACACGTGATACAAATTATAATCAATAATATAGCCAGTTTCCCAGCTGAACCCTGATAAATTTATTGATGCAGGTAATTTTCTATCAGGAAAGAAGCATAATTTTAACTATCTTATAACATATTTATATACATATACATATTTAAATGAAAAATATAACAATTCATATACATTTTTCTAGAAAGATTTTTTTTGTATTTCAGTCTTACATTTGTGATGTCTACTAACAACATCAGAAATACTCAGGCATGTTTTGTCTCATGCTTTTTAATATTTGTATTTTTCCTCTTTTTTTCGCTCTGTTTTCTTCTTTTCCCCGCAGGCATCAGGACAGCAAATCCTCTAGCGCTAATTTGTAAGGTAGCCTTATTGTTGCAGCAGGTCGGGATTTGTATCCATAGGGAAAAAGCTGGGGCAGCTCCCTGCACCGGTGTTAGCCTCTTGGTCAAGGTGACAGTGATCCATGTGTCTCTGGAGGGCTTCTACACAGGCTATGTAGAGTTATTATACCATTAAAAATAGCCACAGTTGGAAAAATGGTGAGGCGAAGGGAAAGGAATGGGGGATGGAGTGGCAGTGAGAGTGCAATGTTGCCTCTGCTTCATGATGTCACCTCCTGGGGGACTTCTCAGCTAAAAGATAAGGGGTGATCATTGCCACAGGCTTGTCTTCTTTTCAAAACTTAATGTATATTGAAGACTCCAAAGTATTCACCTAATCTGACAGTTACTTCTGATTGTGAGATGTAACGCTGAAGCCGCCGGCAGATCGATTACACTGGTGTCCTGCTCGCAGCAAAAATGTCACCTTATTAAAAGATGAATGACACTTAATTTATGAGTGAACTGTTTTTGGTTTGAACAGAGAACAAGATGTCAAAAATCTGTTTTTGTTTGAAACTGTAAAGATTCAATCAAGTCAATCAAGTTAAATCAAGTTTTGAATCAATCAATTTTTATTTATATAGCACTTAATCATGGCAACAGACATTTCAAAGATTCACATCTATCAGTATTTGCTGTAATGCTTTAGGCACACAGACACGTCCAGACGGCACTCACACAGAAGAATTTAAAAATTAAAAAATTTCCAAGTTACTTGTTAATTAAAAATGACGCAGTCTTCCTTTTCTGGTTCAAAGATAAAAAGTTTTTATTTGAAATTATACTCTTTCTCTCTTAATTTTAAATACAGTAACTACCACTGGCTGTTCTTTAAATATTCATCACAGATAATTCATTATTGTTGGCTGTGGATTTACTCTATTAAGATCTTCATGTAAAGCAATGATTCCAACGAAAAACAAAACACTTTCACATTCATTGATGGGTGAAAAGATCACAGGAGCTTTAAAAGTTTGGGAAAATCTAAACATATTAAAATTATAATGTAGCCTATTAATAAGCTATAACAATTTAAGAATACATGCTGCTATTAACAGCATATGGAAAGTAGTCAGAAAGCACAAAGAGAATTATTACAAGGACTAAATGGTCAAAATCCTGAACTAAAAGAATTTTTAACAGGAAAAATACAGAACTCATGTAATATAGCTCAAACTGCACAAAAAAGAAAACACAGTCACTACATTTCAATCGAGATTTTTGATGTAAGATGAATCTTTCCATTTAGAATGCTGATGTTTGCATTTTAAGTTATAATGGAGAAAATGCCATCTTGTTTGGATGATCCATCTGGATTAGAGGATTATTCAAATTGATTCCAGGGAGATAGAGATATTGACTATTAGGCAAGATAGAATGTCTTTTAACGAGACAGACAGACAGAGAGAGAGAGAGAGACAGTCAGAGAGAGAGAGACAGTCAGAGAGAGCGAGAGAGAGAGATGCACTGTGAAGTCAATGCATCAATTCAGGTCAGGTGACGTTCAGCTCTACCTCCCATCTCAACTGTATTGTTTTCCAGGTTCTTTCAGTCTTATCAGCATCAGTAGCGATGAAATGAAGTGACTTCATCTGAATACTAACTGCAGACACACACATTTTCAAGTGGGTGAGCCGAGACTCATTCAGTCTCTGCCTCTACAGTCAGTAGTAGTAAAAATAAAAATTCAGTTTATTTTCCACGACTAATTTTTATGTAAGTGATTTTTTAAACTACAACAGATTTAATTCAGTTCCATTCAAATGCGTATATTTCTTTGTTTGCAGCACTTCTTTTTTAATACAGGTGTTAAAAGAATCTAAATTCTGATCTGTTGCTTCATAATTTTGCTATATTTGTGTCCAATTATTGTATTTTCAAAGGCTCTCACCGCTCCACACAAACAAGTCATTTAAATGTAAATAAATCTTTAACATTTTAATTGTCAGGGACTACACTATATGTGCTCCAGGAATTAATTTTGTGCCACCAGACTCAATTAAACTTTCCAACATTTTTTTTTCTTGAAGTAAACTAAGCTTGTGTTAATAGGAATGTACTGGATTGTTCATGTTCTGCTTAAATGATATCTTAGAGGTAACTGAGTCAGAATTCTTTACTGCCAAGTTAACTGCTTGTGTTAAAGCTCTACTTACATCCATCAAACAACTCTAAACATCTCTTGCTGTCAGAAACATACCATTTTAAGAAGGGAATCTTGTCTACCAAACCAATGGCACCCTGTGGGGCTTGCCCTGCCATATAAAAGACAATGGAGTATACAATTGTTTTTTATGTCCTCTGAATGTGCAGAAGGCTGCCTGCAGAAGGCTTTCTGTACTATTGCTGCATTTAAGACTTATGAATCTTCTAAACATCTGCATGTGATCTCCCCTGAGCTGATTGGACAGTCCTCAATGTAGCAATTCATGAGGTTGAATTGTGCAGGGTTGAGATCACCAGTGGATTTCTCCCTTTGGTGCCACAAAACAGAAATTGATCCATTGAACACTTTCAAAAGTTGGTCTACCTTCTATTTCATTCTGCAGCAGTGCCTCAACAGTGAAGCGTCATTGTTTAGTCACTTTCCAGATTTATTACCCCAAATTTTTTAGCAGGATCTTAAAAAGATCAGGAGGAATTTCAAAGATCCTGAAGCACCAATATACTCAGGAAAAATGTGAGATAAGATGATTCACAAAGTTTTGTGTAATTTATGCATAAAATATTGAAAACCATTGCAGTAAAATTTGGCCCAATGCATGGTGAGTGTAGAAGGCCTAACAATCATACACATTGTAATATAATATCACTGTAGCCTGTCATGCTGTCTCATTTAAAAATGAGGATCAGTGTTTATAATCTATAATGATAAGCTTATGTGTGTTTGCTTAATTCCTTAATTACAGTTTAATCTTTAACCCGTACTCCACGATCATTTAATGATGTATAATCATGTGATTTGATTTGAACCAAAGGTTACCAAGTATCTTTTGATATGCGTGTGTGTGTGTGTGTGTGTGTGTGTGTGTGTGTGTGTGTGTGTGTGTGTGTGTGTGTGTGTGCGTGCATGCGTGAATTCCGTTCCCCCTCACCTTGTCGACCACAGTTGGGGACTGTCGACCTCCGGCTAACCCCGAGCCATTTGAAAATATGATTGTAATCCTTGTGAGGATTTGGCCTGGGTGTCTATTACCACTGTAATCTGTCACACTGGCATCCAATATTCATTCCACGTCCAGGTTAAGCCCCTCTTTCTGTCTGCATTCCCCCATCACCATAGGAGAGATACAAGGGGAGGGGGCTAGAGGGAGGGGGAGGGAGAGGGAGAGGAAGAGAGAGAGAGAGAGAGAGAGAGAGAGAGAGAGAGAGAGAGAGAGAGAGAGAGTTCTAAATTGAGAGAGCACTGCTTCAATCAAGCCTGTGGGACGGGGATGAAGAAATCTATCGTGGAACACAAGGTCTCATTAATGCAGCAGGGATAGCTTTAACCCCCACCCCTTGTCCTACACACATGCGTGCATACACGTACGCACAAACGCACGCACGCACGCACACACACACACACACACACACACACACACACACACACACACACACACACACACACACACACACACACACCTTGCTGAGCAGAGAGAGGTAAAAACACAGAGGAGAATTGGATAGGTGTTAGACAGGAGATAATGTGTTTCCGAGGAAACGGTGGGAGGAAATCTGGACTGCAGTAAAACTGGTCACACACGTGGTGAAAGTTTTTAGGGAAAAATAAAGTCTTTGTAGCAAAGGCAATTTAGCAGCATCTGTATGCTGGTATTGTTTTTCTGAGGCTTCTTTTAGTGGAACACTTGTTACTCGAGCGCACTCTTCCTGTTTTGCGTCAAGAATCATTATCCATTTTTGAGAACATCTCCTTTAAATTAATGTCATAATGACTAACGGACAGCATGAAGTCTTTTATCTTAATGTGTTTTTAAACCCTTTGCCAATAAAGATTACTCTCCTAATAGAATTCATTGTTTAAAGCCAGCACTTGAAGATGCACGGGAAGGATAAGACTTGGAGAGTGGCTCAGATTTATTTCTTATAAAATGTGATGTTCCTAAACAAACGTATAAAGTGTGAGGAAGCCATTCTCATTAGCCTCACCTGTGCTCTCATATTGATATGCATTTAGTCTACAAATCAATCTCCATCTATCTCCGTCTCTCGGGTGTCACAAACAGTGAAGACAAGGTTTTAAGTGTTGTTTGGCCTGTCTGTGTGCTGCGTTATAGCTGGACGGAAAAAAAAATTGTTAGCATATCAGCAATCCTTTATTAATATTTATTTGGACTTTGACATAGTTCTTAAGTGAATAAAGCTGAGATAAACGTCATTCATGCTGTATATAACTGTATTAATGCCGGTATGATAAACTTGTACTCCGTGCAAGATTTGATTTGTATCTGTAAAGCTGGAAAGAGATTGCTATTTTAGAAGTTATATAGAACAAATTAACATTTCTCTTTGCCGTGTGATTTCATACAAAAAAAATTCAGATTTTCAGGAAAATGTTGTGGGGGATAAATTACGGTCCAGAGAAGGTATCATTACATTTTGTTGTGGATCCAGGTTTTATATATATATATATATATATATATATATATATATATATATATATATATATATATATATATATATATATATATATATATATATATATATATACTTGTTTCTTAAATATAGCAAACTAAGATGCTTTATTTGCACACATTGTTTAGTTTCTCCAGGAATATTTCCTGAAAACATTTTCACACATATTACACTTTTATATTTGCATACCCTGCATGGATGTCAAGCCTTTTAAGAATTATGTTGTGACTTGAAAATGTTTGAATTGAATATTTTTACGGATTTATTTATCCCAAATTGCAAATACTGATTACTTCTGGATCCCAAGGAGAGGGACATTGGTAGGAAGAGTTGGAGGGACAGTAAAATATGTCACACACACACTGATTTGTTTGATTGGTGGGAGCCCATCTGTCTAGATGGCTTGACAGCAGTGAGTAAATTTATATTCCCACAAGTCCCATCCGCCTTTAACGACTATGTTCATGTAGCTGGGCCACTGATGTCAGCCACCACAGTCATGTCTTATTTTAGAAATATACACAGTGAAACCTTGTACTTCCCTTTTGTACTTGCAGACATATCTGTTTGACTTTGACATGTATAACTTACTTTTTGGTACAGTTGATGAGAACACATACTGTATATAAACAGTTAAAACAGCTTTGCAATGAGAAAATGTGATTGATAGGGGGTACGTCACTTGGGGGATGAATCACTTCAGAATTGAATGTTTACCAGGGATGTAGAGTAGCTGCTCAAATTCAAACGAAGAAATATATCACACATATGTGAGAATATGAGAATTTTCTCCCTGGGATGGTTTTGATTTGAACTGTCGACAGACTTGATCATTCCTTGTTAAACTGGGACAGTTACAGAGCGACAAAAAAAATATAAAATTCTCAGAATTGAAAGATGTAGTAAAAAATGCTTTGATTTTAAAATGTTTGAGTCCAGTCACTTCAGAAATAAGATATGAAACACATCCAAAAAAGCCTCACTTGGAATAAGAATAAAAAGCATTTCTTTGTGAGTTAAAGAGTCTAAATTACTCTGGACTGTTTTGTGAAGCTGAATTAGTCTAATTCATTATTCTGTATGTTACTGCTGCGCTGATTTTAGTTCCTCTAGTCATTTGGTAAAATTACCCTGAACAGTTTGACAATAATGGGGAAAACACCAAATGAATTTAGAGCAGCTTCCTGACAATTTGTGAAATCTGCCCACACGTTGCGAGATATCAACACCCACTCACTCACACACACACACGCACGCACGCACGCACGCACGCACACACACACACACACACACACACACACACAGGCTCTCTCTTTCTCCAACTATCTCACCACATTGCAATCCCAATAACGGGATTAAGCCCCTGTGTTTTGGGTGGGTCGACGGCATCTCTATTAGCGCCAATTTACTGTGATTTACCCGCTCCAGCAAACTTGAGTGATGGTTTTGTAATCTGTGGTAGCTGTCCCCCATCCTGGCCACTTATCATTTCACTAAGATTAATAGAAACAGCTCATGCAATTATAAAAATGCTGCAGCTCCTAGCCCTGTCAATTATTTTAATGTGCGTCAAACAATTAATGGGCTAACAGAGAACTCTGTCGGATCTACAGTAGAACACAGAAACCTGCCATTGATTTTGTTAAGGCCATGCACTCAGCATTTTATCTCCTTTCTCGACTCTGGGATGACCAGTGAGGTTATTGATCTTCATAAAGGCAGTATTTTGTCATTAGTCGATAAGCAGAGGAGACAGTAATGAAAGGTTTTTAACCTGTGTGTTCGGGGAGCGCTGGACAACTAGCCCAGGTTGCCAGGTGCTAAACGCAGCAGATTTTCAGCTGCTCAGCCACAAGAATCGATACGGATACATCTCTGTCTGATTACAGAGATGTTCTGGTGAGGACTGCAGTTTGTGTAACAGTGTGTGTTACAGTAATAGCTGACCACTGGAGCTGCCTGATTTAATCACATTGAAATAAAAACCTTTATTTCTCACATAATTGCTCACAGTTTTGGCATTTGGCAGTGTATTTAAATTTTATTGGATTATGACTGCTAAGTCTCTCAAGTGCTTCACAGTTGCTCTTGAGTATATAAATTGTATGGTATTTCAAAGTTCCACCAATTCTTTAGTAATTTATATTTATAATGTTCTATTCACCAGATCCACACCTGCGCTCCACTGTCACTGAACATCAGTTTTAGAATCCCCCTCAATGATTCCCAACAAATTACAGCGACATGTAGCCATCCTGCATGCCAAGTGGGCTTTTAGAGACTGTCCACAGCCCCTAAGCAGGCATAACTGTCGCACTGGAGTTATTACGCATCTGTCTATGGATCCTCGGTGCACCAGATGCTGCACTTAATGGCACACCTAACCTCCCATCATGAAATGTTACACTAAAGTCCAAGTGGAAATTCCCACTGCCAGCCTGTCCTCTTCCTCCTTTCTCCTTCCAGTCACCACTGTCCAGCGCTGGGAGAAGTCTGAAGGGGATCGTCCAGACAGGATAGTAATGGGATCTTCCGAAAGTCAAAAGGACTGACGGAGCCCTGTTTAATTGTCCCCTTGCCTTGGAGGACGACGAAAAGCTTGCAAAGCTTATTAGCCGAATGTAGCTATTTCTCCTTCTAACTTACTCAATCTCTGCCTCAGTGCTTCATTAGACTGTCTTACATCAGAGGTCTGCTCCTCTCTACGTTTCCTCAACACACACACGCGCACACACACACACGCACACACACACACACGCATGCACACACACACACACACGCACACACACGGAGGAACTGGCGCACACACAGGGTGACATCTCCCACCTAATCAAGTAGTGGATTATCTTGTTCTGATAAATTGGAGCTTGTAGCACTTGAAAGGTCCTCGTGGAGGAGAGCCTCCTCCCCCCTGACAGCTAGATAGAACCCCCAGGGAACAAGGAGAGAACATCGCCTGGTAATGATTTGTGGTAAATCGGACAAATGTTTTTGGAAAATCCTCTTTCAAGTAAGAGGTGTGATGAATTTAAAGCTCGTCAAGAAACTCTGAAAGTCACAAGCCACATTTGACAGGGGAATTAAAGTTACATAAATATCCCTTTATGAAATATTTAAACAAATGAATTAAAAGTAGTTTTGCAAACTCCTTAGTGTATTCACTGTAAATAAGTCAAAGTGAAAAGAAAAAAAAAGAGACCTTCGTTCCTATTATTCTCATCATGTAAATTAGCTCTAAAGCTATTTCCTAATCAGTCTACGAAGAAAACATTTCCATGACACATTAGAATCTATTACTGGAATTCCAATGATGACAGCAGGAGAAAACCGTCATAAGCATCAGGAGCTAGAAGGAAATGACATTATATGTCATGAAAACAGAGGGGGAAGTGTGTTGTTACTTAAGAGATAAATGTGTAGCATAACACTGCACGGCTTCAGGTATCCACATGACTGTACATTCTGTGTGTGTGTGTACACGTCTAGTCATACTGTGCTACATTAGACATATAACAAGATGCCCCTTTCACAATCAAAAAGCTGTCAAAATGACTATTTGTTCTTGAACGCCTTATGTTGCAAACATGCAAAACATCACTGCTGTGCCACCCATTTTTGTTTTAGCAAAACTGCAGCTACGTTGTTGGTGTACAAATTGTATATAAAAACGGCAAACAAATTTGTACTAATCCTTCCCTCAGGCTAACTGTTTATTATTTTCCCTGCATTTAATTATCTTTTCTGTCTCTCTGTACAGGAGAACCCATACATGTGTAATAATGAATGTGACGCCAGCACAGAGGAACTCGCCCACCCTCCAGAGCTCATGTTTGACATCGAAGGCCGTAACCCCACAACCTTCTGGCAATCGACTTCTTGGAAGAAGTACCCAAAGGCCCTCCTCGTCAACATTACGTTATCTTGGAACAAGACCATCGAGCTAACTGACGACATCGTTCTCACATTTGAGTCAGGCCGCCCTGAACAGATGGTCCTAGAAAAGTCACTGGATTATGGGAGAAGCTGGCAGCCCTATCAGTTCTACGCCACTGACTGCCTGGATGCCTTTACCATGGAGCCCAAAACGGTGCAGGACCTAACTCAGCATACCCTCCTGGACATCATCTGTACAGAGGACTACTCTCGAGGTTATGTGTGGAAGTATGATAAAACAGTGCGCTTTGAGATCAAGGACCGCTTTGCTCTGTTTGCTGGGCCCCGGCTGCATAACATGGCTTCACTTTATGGCCAACTGGACACTACCAAGAACCTGAGGGACTTCTTTACCATCACAGACCTGAGAATCCGGCTGCTCCGGCCTGCTACTGGAGCAACGATGGTGGATGAGAATAACCTTTCCAGATACTTCTATGCTATCTCCGATATCAAAGTCCAGGGCAGGTAAAACCTCACACATATTATGGTGGACTCAAGACATGACCATTGATCACTGCTGGACAGAGTAGATGGCTGTTTTGCATGTTGATTAAATAAAATCCACTTAACTTTTAGGCAAAGACACACACACAACGTGATCTAATTATGACTGTACTGAATGGAAATTTGGTGCTCGTGTTGCAATTTTATTTCAGCATTAGTACAGGTACCCAGTGGGGAAGAAAGTTTTGTTTGCCATCACCATTCGTTCCAATTAGCTCGTGGATCCATAATAATGTGCAGAGTTCACCAGTTGTCAGCATGTCTTAATTAACCAAGCTGCTTACAGCTTGTTAAAGCATTTTGGACACCAAATTCACTCAGCTGTCTATTAGCCCGTGGAAGATGCTAGAGGTAGCATTGCAGCTGTCAGGTCAACGCATGTTGTAATTAGTGTTTGATTTAGAAAATCCATAAAGGGTCATATAACATGAAGATAAGCAGGCATTATACTATTAGCAGAGAGGCTAACAATCCCTCAGTTCCTCACATTACTACAAAAGTCATTTGGGCATAGACAGAACTGATTGTGCTTTACACTGAGTGTTTTTTCTTTTTTTTTTTCAAATTAACAGCTGTGAATGTTGTTTGCAAGGATCGAGGAATGGAAATTTAATTACTCTTGCTTTGATTTTCATATTTGGGTGCCTCAGAGTGCACAAGTGTAGAGTGGCTGAATGTCACAACTATTCAAAGATGTAGGCTTCAGTTTTACAGCTCACTACAGTGGTTACATCAGAGTAAGCCTCAGCCTTGAGGTAGACTGGACAATAAAACTGAAACATGCAGGAGCATCTTGCTCAGTCTCACCACTAACCAATGCGACTGAGTGCAATAATTACAATGATAATTACAATAACTAACCCTCAATTCTTTCTCAGGCTAAACTGGTTACTAAATAGTGGTTCTGTAATGATGCTAGTCGAAATTGCATTTATTAACATTAATCTAGACCTTAAATCATGTAATGAATCCCTAATTTGCTGATTTCCTGAATGTACCACTAAATGGGCGTTCGCTCATGCTATACAATACTCTGATGTATTGTGAATATGCAGGTGTCCCAGAAGTCTAGAAGGTAGGGTAATGAATGCCTGTTTCAGAAATTAAATTTTTGACTTGTCTTGTGATTGAGAAGGTCATTCAGCTAAAATACCTGGAGGGAATTTACCAACACAGAAGACTTGGACGGGGCATCCATTCAACAACTGTTGGAAGGAAGGGGACTGTCATCTGCACAGATTATTTATTCTATCTGACTAATCATGAGCAAACTGGTTCATCCCCGTGGGCCCTTAGATTTGAGCAATGGCTCTGTGCCACCATTGGGTCGCTGTCATTTACCATCCCACTGCTTTTACAGTGGAGCTCGCCTGAGAGATGTCTCCAACTGTTTACCAGAGGTAACACACAGTTCAGCCATAATGAGATACACTCAACACAGAGAGGCTTTGCTCTCTCTTTACCCTCCCAGGGAGAATCACTGTTCAGCCCCTTTCTCCATGCGTCGTATACGACACATAAGCTCCTTAACCCCGGAATACAGTTCTGTGAGACTCGGCGGGAGCAATTTTGCAGGGGCAGCGAGGTTGAGTCTGGCATATTTCACTCTGGTGGACTCAGTTGCCATCCGCCCGGATAAGGGGAGACAGAGAGGGGGTATGGAGAGAAGTACAGTAGAAGAGCTTGCAAGATTTTCTGGCCTTGACACAACAATGTAGGAAACAAAGAAAGGAACCTAAGCTCTTTGCCAAAGTAGGTCAACCTGGAAAAGATAGGGAAAGAAAAGACGCAGCATAACTTTGCAGAAGTAGATTACTGTGGATCTGTAGCATGTCACTGAAGTTGTCACAGGGAAACCAGATATGCCAGGTATGACCATTCTATTATGGTTGATTACATTGGAGGACCGGACGAAAGGCAGTGGGGAGAAAAAAAATCAATGCCAAGAATTTCAAATCAGCCTAGCTTGGTACTAAGAGATAGATTTGAACAATGCATACGGCCCGGTGACTTAAATTAATTTGACACCCTCACTGTTTCATTGTATCAGCATTACTAAATGGGTGTGTAGAGAGTGTGTGTGCAGGGCCTGAATGATTTTCTAATTATCTAATGTATGACTTCGGTGTAATTGCACTCGCTCTCCTTTTACATGCTTTACAGTAACTATAGCCTGCAATTTTGCTACCTGTCTCTAACTCATCGCTTAAACTCCCCTAGTCATCCTCCCTCCTGCCTGTGATCAATACGGTGTAATTAATACTGGAGAGAATTAAGGGTACAACAGGAACCCTTCCTGGCAGTTTTCGTCTTTCTTTGGGGCTCTGTCCCCCTCTCCCTCTATTTATCCTGACAGAGTAAACTCATCTCTAAAGGGCCTGTGGGTCTTTTTTCGAATTACATATAAGACGAGTCCCAGGTCACTTATGTTTTATCAGTCAAGGGCTGACCACTAACTAAACACATCTCATTACTAAACACATAACAAACAGTAAATGTCAACACACAGAATGTGGCTGTGACCACTGTGAAAGCATTAAAATACGAAAATGAATTTATTGGTCTTATGCTTTACATAATGTCCAAGGTCTTCTCAAACTTTTCTTTCCATCAAAAATAATGTAGAACTTATACTGCCTTGTTTCCACCCTCGGGGACATGGGGGAAAGAAAATCTGTTTAACCAATTTACTCTTAAACCTGTGGGAGTTTTGACTGCATATAAGCATGACTTCTGCAGGCATTACCGGAGATAGCCATGAGGGACCTCAAGGATGCTAGTGTTGAGCTCACACCCAAGCATCACACTCTAGTAAAACTCTGGAAATTGAAAATTTTAATTATAATCATTTGGATTTCAAACCAAGGGATGAATGGCTCATATTGTTTTGATATTCTCTCTTGAAATTCTTTGAGGTGTTATTTTTCATATAAAATCAAACATAATAACACAAATGTTGCATTGTGGGTAATGTAATTGCTAGGTTAGGACATTTTTTTGTTTTTGTTTTTGTATTTATTTGAAACTTTCTATGCAATCCTGCAGTCAAATAGCTAGAGTTTCTTAAGTTGCACTCATTTAACAAGTTTATAGCATTTGATTGGTACCTAACGCCCGTGCTGAAGTCATTGTGCACTGTATCTGTGTGCACTTCTAAAAAGATACACACTGAGCAATTGAAGTATAAAAAACTGCTGGTAGATAGATTTTTATTTGTATGTTGGCAAATTCGTTATTCAATACTGCTTCTTGTCTATATGCTAATCTGAGATTATTTTAGCGTTGTAGTTGTCATACCAAAATGACACTAACATCCATCTTCACATTTATAACCCAAATAGGCAAATTATTTTAAACAACTACCAAAAACTTTTCTTTATATGGAATTTATTATAAAGCAAATATAAACAAAGGTAAAAGATTAGATGGGATGTCTCTCCGTCACTGCATTTGTCAATTATTGGTTCTTTCTTATTGTTGTATTTTGAATGTGTGTGCATTACATTCAACCGTTCATCTGCACGACAGCAATCTGGTGACTGATGGCTCTATTGGATCTCTCCTGAGGGAAGAACAACAAGAAGTCAATCTGTTTTTTCCGCTCTCTCTCCAGTGCTTGCCTTGTTCTTAGGCATGTCTGCTGCTGACAGATAATCTATTAGTACTAATTTGGTGTTTCTTTTCTGCCCACTTCTGCTTTTTATCCCCTCAGCCATGAAATACCAGGGGGATATAGTCACCGGCATGTCTGTATGCCCAGCCATCTGTAATAAATTTTTCGTCCTGTTTGGTAACCAATTAATTAGCTTCACCAAACCTGACACATTTATCAACCATATTATGTAATTGTGTCTTTTAAGCTTAAAATTTTATGCTAATTTTATTTCGGGTGGTGTCTGCCATAACATCTTGTTTTGGATGATTCTGAGGATGATTTTAGTATGACTCTAAGTTTTTCTTTAACAATACTCTTGGCTCATCAGTGGGATGGAGTCAGTTCAGATATTTTCGGCATGAATGTCAAAACACCAGCTAAAACAACAGCAATCACAGAATTAAATAACTGCAATGAATAAATCAAAACAGGACGACTTGAAAATATTTTTTGCATGTGATGATGTTGATGTGTACCTTATGTGTTTATTTGAGTGAAAAATAATATTGAGCAAAAGATAACTGTAGCAGGTAGGTCTTTCTCTTCTCACCCCCCCCCCCCCTCTCTGTGAGCTAATATAAACATTTGTTCATCTCTTTACTTTTAAGAATATATGCATTAGTCACTTTGTGAATGAAATCCATCTTTGTGAAGCAGGCCAAATAATTAGTCCAGGTGACTTGTAGCATCTGTTCACATCCGAGCCTCATGTCAATTTTACAGCTGTAATCAAATGACCCACAGCCTTTTATTAGTCCTGCAGAGAGGAGTTGTGTGAGTTATGTGTATCAAACACCAATGAGGTTGTAAGTCAACTGCCTAATGCATGCCTTTGTCATATATAGTGTTGGCTACTTAGATTGATGGTAATAGCCGTGGAGCACCCAGGTATGACTCATCAGGGGGGAAATACAGGACTTGTTCATGTGCTTGAGACTCAAAGGTGGTAAAGTGTTTGTAATGATACACCCAGTTAATTCTGCTCCCATTTATCGGTCCGTCACTTTGCTGTCCATAGAGTCACTTCTTCTATATTCTGTTGCCGCTCACGCTGACATGGTATTGCCACGATCAGACAAACATGTCTGAGATCATTGTGTGCAGTGAAGCATTGCATTGAAATGAGCCTGTTAACAGTGATGGAATATGTGCTGAAGATTTCTGACTTACGATGATAATATCATGAAGAAGAGTTTCTTTACAACAAAGGTACTATATTCTAAATGAGGTATGATCAGTTATGATGAGCAAAATTTAATTAAAATAGACACTAGTAAAGGTTTTGCCTTTATAAAGCTTTTTACTTCCTATCACAGCTGTTGAATCTGAACTGCTATATCTTAATCTTTTAGCCTGTGTTCAATACTATATTGCAGAAATACAGAGGGTTGTTGTTTTTTTTTATTAATGCTGTGATTAGATAACAAAGACATTCTGAGATGAATTTTTTTCCTCTGCCCTAATCTCTCCTTGCTGCTCTTGTTTCATCCTCCTCCTCTTCAAACTGTTTCTTCCATTAATTTCTGCTGGGTTTTGACTCAGCTCAGTTTGAAGCTGTGAGCTTCCTTCCTATACTCGTGGATCCGCTGGGAAAGGAGGCATAGCGTGGTTTATTAACTGTTGACCCCTAGTTTGCAACTCAAATGGTGATGTTCACCTTTGGAGGTTTCGCAGTTACCTCCCAAGATTTTCTGTCTTTGTTTTTAAGAATTCATTCAGTTGGGGTTAATGAGTAATTTATTCCTGGTGAGGACTGAGCATGCCAGTGCCCTATTTTGCATTTGAAAGAGGACTATCTATTGTGTTTTGCGAAGTTTTATTTATCATACTGGACCTCACTTCATGTCTTTACATCTCTTTAGGAGAACTCAATTAACTTGCTGCTACAAACCAAACTACCAAACAGCCTCAGCTCCCTCTGTTCCCTTTCGTTCTATCTTCCTCCATCTATCTACAGCTGCATCGCCTGTCACTCCTGACTTCTGTCCACGCCATTTCCACACCTCTCTCCCTTTGATCCTCTTTCCCGGGTTTGTCTCTAGCTTACGCCCTCCTCACTGAAATCTGCCAGCTGAGGAGCTCAAAAGAAATATTTATCAGTTCGGGCGAACCCACCCTGTTAGTATGCTGCCGAGGTGTCTGCTTGATAAAGCTTTGAAGGATGCATAAGCAAGGACTTTAGGATGACAGAGTCACTGAAAGTTTTTTGAGACCAACTTCTAGTTGCAATAAAGTCAGGAGAAAACTGGAAAAGAGAAATCATGAGATAAATCATATTACAATGTATTTGTTGTATTTGTTATTGCAGAATTTGAACCAGTCTCAACATGAAACCACATGAAAATTTCTTATTGCGGCTCTTTCTTATTCTTTGTTGTAAAAGATTGTTAATCCAAATAATGGAAACAATAATGTGGAATTTTTAGCCAGTTCTGTGTTGGCTGTTTACCAGCTGGAATCATTTATGCAAACCCGTTCGGGCCAGTTGGGTGTGTTTCTATCTGTGTGAATACAAGTATATACGCACTTGGGTCACCTATACAATTAACTGCGTGTTCCTCACTGAAAAATCTTCTTGGAGTAATGCATATGTGAACTGTGAATTTAAAATAAAAAGAATATGAGGAGATCAAAAAACGTAGTGGGTGGAAGCCCAAATATGAAATGCATCGCTCCGGCAGCAGCAGATCGTAGCGCGTCATATCTAGAGGCCACAGCTGCTTATGCACAGTCATCTGCATATAGCTGGAGGCAACGTCGGCCCACCCTCACCACGCCTGTGTCCTTTATGGCTAAAGGACACTTTCCCTGATGGTGGGACAAAAATATTCTGCATTTTTTTCCTGTCAATCTATCTGTGGTTCAGATGCTTAATAAGGTCTCATCAAGGAGAGGAGGTACATTTTTAGACATGCCAGCAGCATGTTTCTGCAGATCTTAGTCTATCAGCCTATGGTCACTTTTAAATTGATTGTCACATTATTCACGGGTGGGGGATCACATTTCTTCCTTTAAGCTAAAACTCTAAAAAAAAAAACATGTTTTGGATGGGATAGTATTCTCAACTGTTTTACCTTAGTTTTACATCTATTACCATTAGGACAACTTTCTTTTTTTCCCCATCAACTTAAGATTATTATTATGTATCTGCAAAACTCGTAACACTTACGTCTGTTGTAGCTGGACTTTCTTTTTTGCATTAATACCAGACACCTTTTTGTAACGCGGAAAAGGTAAAGGAAAGTTGTCAGTGTACACATTGTAATAACATATATGTGCAAACATTAGCAATATAACATTGTCATTTAAGGATTTTAGCATGCCAATGATTCCTTGAGCTACATACAAGGCACAACCTCAGAGATGTGCAAGCTTGACTTTACTCCGCAGTTTAGATTTCAAACCTTGCATACTAAAGATGAACATGTAATATATTATTTCCATTCATAAGACTCATAAAAAATCAGGGTAAATTATTGTGCAGATATATTACAGCAGAATTATCCATTAAAAATCAACATTAATTTTATATTGCCTCCAAAAAATGTAGTACTTGTTGACAAAATACTATTTTTTTTAATAAACATTATCATTCTGGCGCTGTTGGTTTTGTTTTCCAGTCATTTTGTCTTTGCTGTTCAGCTGTTTAACCCCCACAGGGTTACATCAAAGGGTCCCTGTGATCAGTGTAATTCAAAGAGAAAAACGTAATTTCAAGAAGCTTCTCTTTATATTTCTTACATGCTTGTTTAATTTTAAAATGGAATGTCACTATGGAGTTCACTTTTTTTTTTGTAAAATATGCAATGGAAATGAAGCTTCAGAGGTGAATCTTACATAACCTGAAGCATAAGCAGCTGATAATGAAGGTAACCTTGGCAGAAAATAAGCGTCTCATTTTCTTCAGCAACATGGCCTGTGTCACAGAAGGTGTGTTGTTTAAATGAATGCTATCATGTCAGTCACATGCAGACCAGAACATTGAGCACAGAAAAGGCTCAGAATATGATTTACAGTGTGTGTGTTGATGTAATTATGAGAAAAACAAGTCGATTTGTGCAACTTAATTCTCAATGTTGAGTGTCATGAGTGAGAAGCACACCTGATTTGTCTCCTATGTGAATATGAGACGGAATATATAAATCTCACACTATCTCCATGTACAAATAATCTTTCTTCAAGCACAGATTCTTCTTTTAAAACCCCCTCTTCCTCCCTCTCCGGCTACTGTTCTCACATACAAATGGTCGGATGAAAGAAGGACAGATTTTGATTGGTTAATATCTGTTTGCTGAATTTCCCCTTTCCAGAGACAATCCAGCTTAGACCTATTGTACTGTATTGTCATGAGACCCATGATATTTGTATTTTTAATATTCATGAGACAAACTGCAGTGTTTGCTTTTAGGTGTTTGTTGTGTGAGACATGCTACAGCTGAGGCAGCATCTACGGCCGGCTAACAATGAAGGTTTAGATGGTTTTGGCGTGTGTCTGGTTGTTTGTTGTTGATTGTGCAAAAAACATCTTTTGTGGAGGTCACAGGTCTCAAGTGAACCATTACATTTTGATGTATGGAGCTCTGCATTAAGAGGAGAATCCAGTAATTTTTCCTTCCCCACAAATTTTAATGTTACAGCACTGGTCATGTTTCAAATTGACCTAATCCTGAATTTTACACAGTGGTGGGGCATGGGGTGGGCAAGCTGAAAGCACACAATTGTGTGGTGGATCTATTTGCTCTTGTGAGTGCTCTTCTGGTTCTACTTACCTCCAGCTCCTCTGAGGTCATGTGATTATCCTTGTTTTCTTTGTGTACAAGATATCTAAAGGATATCATATAAACGAATTTCATCAAATTTTACAGATAGATGAATCGAGGTCTTTGGAAGACTACATTCAATTTAGATACAGGTTCTGATCCAGATACAGATCCTGTTGATTAATTGATTCTGTTGGCGCTGCAGGACAGGGAGTATTTCTCAATTAAGAAAATTATGAATATTGATGGACTAATGCTTTTTAACACATGTGCAGTAATTCTGTTTGGATCTGAATCTTTCCCACTGTTGTGTTTCACCAGTTTATTTTCATTGTACATTTGTCATTTTGTTTGATGTTTTATCTGACTTTATGATTTTTTGTCTGTGTTGCAAAAAATACATAAATAACAAAACAGCAAAATATGCCAGTGCATGTAGGAGAATTGGAAATTACATTCTCTTTATTCAAGTTTCAAATTTATTTATTTTTATATAGCCCAGATTCGCAGAAAATGTCTCACAAGGCTTTACAATATGCGCATGGACGATATCCCTCATTATTTTTTAAAATGCATCTGGATGGATATCAATAATGATTCTGGAATATTTTCAAAAAAATTAAATCACTATTCCCATACACAATAGTGATTCCAAATTCTGTGAAGGGTAATGTTTTTACATGTCTTACTTGAAATCAATTCAATCAAAATTTTACTATGACAGAGGAGATATGACAAATTATTGCACATTTAATCCTACACATTGTTATATTAGTATTCAAATCTACAAAGTTATCTTCATAGCATTGTGGCATTAATGAAACTTTTATAATGGATAATTATTCAGTAAACAACAAAAACAAGGAATAAATACAAATATAGTATTGTATTACTTTTATATTAAAATAATACTTCTAATGATTATTATTATAGTCTGTATTATTATTATTATTATTATTATTATTATTATTATTATTATTATTATTATTATTATTATTATTATTATTATTGTTGTTGTTGTTGTTAATATTATTAATAATAATAAAAATTAGAATATAATGAATATTTGTATTGCTAATCATTTGGTGCTTTCCAGCCTGCATAATTTTTGCTAAATGTTTTTTTTTTTCTTTTTAAATTACTTTCCCCACTCTTTTCATAATGATTGGAAAGTGTAGATGGTGAAGAACAGCTCAGGTGTGTGATAAAAATCCAACACACTGAAAGAAATCACAAGAGTGATAATCCAACATGTCACTGACATTGACCTCACAGAGAGCGTACGAGCCAAACCCTTACTTTTTTATCACAAGCAAGAGAAATCGACTGAGTCCAGAGATATGAACAGCAAAGCTACAAGTGACATGAAGATTTTATCAGCAGAGAAGAGGACAGGAGGAATGTTGCCTCCCCAGAATCTCCTCCCTGTTCTCAGGCATGAGGCGACATTAATTTCTCACTTCAGAAGCTCAAGTTTACACTTCAGCGTGATGCACAGACTTTCTCATTGGATCATACATTGCTGATGATGCTTATATTCTGTCCATTGATTTCTTTCTAAACAGGTTTACTATTGTTAGCAGCCAGCAAAGAGATCAAATTGAATTTTTGTCTTGGACTGAAAGACTTTACTGCTGATGGGGCCCTTATTATGAGAGAACTAGTCCTCCACAGGTGTAGGTGGTGGCAGTGTAAACAGTGGTTTCATATCTAAGTCCAGTGTGTGTGTGTGTGTGTGTGTGTGTGTGTGTGTGTGTGAGAGCGTGTGTGTATGTGTGTGAATATCCTCCAGGCAATGTATTTCCCATATCCTATATCTATCCCCCTTTATTCCATAAATCCGAATGTAGTTTGGAGAGAATTCAATCTATAATCCCCCCCCCCTCCCAGAAACAAACACACACACACACACACACACACACACACACACACACACACACACACACACACACACACACACACACACACACACACACACACACACACTTTTTATTGCAGTCATATTAATACTCCTGTAAAAAACATATGATCGATTTCTGGCTGTTTACCATGAATTTACATAAAATCCTTAAGTCTCAAAAGGAACTAACTATTTTCTAATCTCATTTGGCCTTTTTCATGTTCGGGTCTGGTTTGTCAATTGCCTTCTATTCTGACAAAAAAATGGTCTCGGGTGCAGAAGGCGTGATTTCAAAGACATTTATCATTTCCTCACTTTCAACAGGGCACATTCAACATTCATGCAGTGACCTATTTTATTAATGGACAGGACGTTTTTGGCAAATCACCCCTCCCCCGTAGTCTTTGTCGACTATAGCGCTCTCGTGGCAGGCCCTCCTGTCATTTCTTCATGACTAATCTCCTCATTGACCTCTCCTTCACTTGAAGCCCCCACCAGCACACTGATGATTCTTTCAGCCGTTCAGATGGAGGGACACGATCGCAACACGATGTGTAGTCTCCACCCTAAATAAATACATCTACTTAAAACAAGTTTAAATATGTCCCAGCATTGTTTTTAATTATTTTGAGCTTGAAAGTAATGCCTATGAAAAGCCATCAAGTGTTGCAAGCATAAATAGCTTTCAAATTTAATTGTAATTATCACAATTAAATCACATTACAGAGATGGGAGGTCTCTATAGTGCCAATATGTTTTGATTAAAACCACGTTAGATATGCACGTTACGTGTCTTGTTACTCTTACTAACTTAATATGAACATGGTTTTTTTTTTAAATGTAGTAGGAATTACAATACGACATTTGCTCTGTCTTATTACTTTTGGCCAATGCTAATGTATCACTACAGGAAGTCCTGTGCCCTTTATGTAGTGAGGGAGAGGCTCCGATGCTATAATGAGCTCTCCTGTCCAAGACCTGCAATTATCCTTCACCTTTATATATTAACTGTAAGACTCATCCTCCCATAACCTTAAAGGCTCCATTACATGTCATTAGTCAGGGGTCAGTTGCTATGATAAACCCATCATCTATTTGATTTTGCACTTCCCCTCACTTCAACTAAGCATTTTATCACCTTAAAGGTTTTTTTTATTTGGTTTTTGACAAATATATTTATTGATCTACTTTCTTGAAAGCATAGTAAGCAGTTACCATTAGAGAAAGACTCACCACCAACAGGGAGAGAGCGAGAGAAAGCGAGAGAGAGAGCGAGAGAAAGAGAGAGAGAGAGAGAGAGAGAGAGAGAGAGAGAGAGAGAGATGCACTGTGAAGTCAATGCATCAATTCAGGATTGATATCAGATGTATTATAACAGAATGTAATACTGATTTGAAAATAGAATATGTTAAACCAAAAAGCTGTGATCGACGGAGCCCAAATCTTTAAGTGTAGCTATAGGAGTCACTTTATATACATTTTTCAAGCACTAGATGGAGAGCCACCGTAGTTTGACCCCCGGTCCCTGGTGTATTCACCCTGGTGCAAGAAAGTAAATCCCACATTGTTTCCAATGTAGCCTCCATTGGTGTGTAACTGTGTGAATGATCGGTGGCAGCTGGTGCTATGTGAATGGATAAATGCTTGTTTGTGTTTTGAAGCACTCTGGTGGTCAATGGTCTGTGTTGCTATGTCAGGCAAAGCCATTAGACTTACAAAAGTGAAGTTATGAAAGTGACGTTAACTTGTGAAGTGGTAAATATTCAAAATACCACAGTGTTTTCCGTCCCTTCATCAGACAGAAACCCCTCAAAGCAACGCGTAACTGCATGGGTGACATGAGACAAGGGCTTTGTCAGTGACAAAAACACCATATGGTCATTTATTTCATTCATGAGCTGAGGCAGATACATTATTTCTAACAGAGGGAGAAGTGTTGACTCTGTCCTTCTACTGTTTGTCTAATTCACCTCGTGCGCACACAAATGCAGAACCACAGTGACAACACTGATGCGGAAACCTCCCCGAGCAAGATATTCCATTTTGATCGGAAGATGACGGGGAAAGATGAATAAGAAAATGTTTGATAATGGGATCACTGAGTCATGAAAAGCGGTTTTGAGCAAGTCATCTTGTGTGGAGGACAATGAATGCAGGCACTCATTATGTGTGGCTATGCTACGGCGCTTTAGCCTTCAAGCAAAACAGCAGCGTACAATAGAGCTGCAGCTGACAAAAGAGAAGGAGAATAACAATCAAACAAAGAAAAGGTGCGATTCAATTTTAAAACCATTGCTCTTGGAAAATATACCTGACTCGAATGTCATGATATGTTGTATGAGACTATGATGGCTTTCATGATGATCCTGATCAACTTTGTTACGTACCAGGTAACCTTGTTCATCACAAGGTTATGTGGATTATTCAAGCGTTGATCTGTGATCAACAAAGAAAAACAATATTTTATTATGAAAGAATAATAATAGTAATAATCTGGAAAATCTTTATTGTTCCTATATTTATAGATGAATATTTATGCGCCTGGCTCAGATCAGACTATTGTTGTTGCTTTGCTAGTCTGTGGGTTTATTTTTGTGGTGTTAAAATGACAGTAACTGTAAATCACACTCCATCTTTTACTTTGCGTCACTGTGCTTTGTTTGTGGCACTTAATTATTAATTGTTTAATATTAATGAAGCTGGTACTGAAGCATTGGTTGTGAGAACAGTAATACTGTAACTGCTAACCTCTCTGTCACTCATTATCCCACTGTCATTCTTTCATTCCAGCAAAACAAGTACCTGCCATACAACTTGATTTTAGGAACATTTGCTTGGCAAAAGCAAATCAGTCATAATAAATTAATCTTAATAGACAATCTGAATTATTTTAACTCCAAAATTTTCATACCTCATATTTTAGGTCATTCCTAAAATGTGGGTAAAGTTTTGTAGTCGTGCTGCAGATTAAAAGTTTGGTTAGGCTTAGAGTAACTACACAATATACTCATTAAAACATTCTTTGTGGACTGTGTTTTAACAAGATGGCAACGTCTCGGGGGGGCCTATTTAGCAAACTAAAGAATGAAAATCATGAAACATGCTAATTAACTCTAAATACACTGTTTTTCAGTTGGTTTGGGCTTTAGTTTGTGGTGCTGAATGAACAGTTCCTCAGACATGAAAAAAGTACAGTATGCATTCTTTTCACTGTTGATGCAAAGAAAGTTTGCAATGCAAGATCTAAACCCAGTTAAGACCATATGGATCTCCATTTTGGGCATCTTAAAGTGCCTGTGTGCCCCTCAGGCTATGACTGACAGGTAGATTTTTAGCTACAGCAGGAGCTACTCTCCTCACACCTGGGAGAACAGCCATCAGCCTTTCGATGGATGCCATTATGTCCCTAAAGTGCAAATGTCTTACTGACAAGAACTCACAGAGTGCAGGAAGTAGATACCAGGTGAAGAAGTCAATTTCTGTCGCTGCCTTTCCCGAACTAACACTCCTCTCTATGTAACTGGGTCTTTTTGTTCCTTCCCGCTTCGACCTCCAGTTGGTGGTCACCGATCATGTATTTGCTCTCCGTTTTCTGCTCAACTTTCTTCCTCTGTGGTTGTTTTTAAAAGTGCCTCAGATGTTATATCATGAATTCCATTTCTAAACCTTTTTTCTTTTATATAAACTTGAAAACAAAACTAAAGATTGCCGTGAATTCTGACTTAAAATGTGTATACTAAGGGCATAAATTCAAAACCTATGGCCCAGATCTACATAGAAAAAACAAATTCTTCTTTTCCTGTTAATCGTCATTGGGCTCACATACACCTGGATCCTCTCTGAAAACTATTGTTTGACAGCCTCATTAATCACAAAGAAGGGTGTGCAGCCTCCCGTTTAATTCCATGTACTCATTGTCTCCCTGGCCTATCAGGAGCTCACATTTCCAGTGCATTTGTAAACACCATTACAAGCTGAGCTATGAATGACCCTCGCCCGGGGTTTAGGAGTTAACCCCTTTGCACGCTGGAAAACAGTTTTCTGTAATTATATCTTCTGTTTGGGTCACACTCTGGCTTCACAATCTTGGCCCCTGGTGGGAGTAGTCAAAGGAGACATCTGCTCCAGACATCCAGACTGTTCAAGGAAGAGGTTTGCCAAAATTTAATGGCCAGTGGCATTAGCAAGGAGCGACAAGGGAACAAAACACAATTTCTAAATAATGGCTTTTATTATTTTTCATACTTCCTGTTATTTAGTTAGTGTGTTGTTATTTCTGTTTTCCTCCCTGAGACAACTAGTCAGTCAGATAGTGATCTACTCTTGTATTCTATGCTGTGTGAATGAAATACACACACACACACACACACATCTTTCCATGCACAGGCTGATACTCTCTTTTTTTCCATCTCTTTCATTCTCATACCGTCAGAGAGGTCAAATATGGTATAACCTCACAGTTTGTGTACGAGCTGCCGACCCGCACCAATCAATGGAAACCTTTGGAGAGTAACTTTTTTCAAGGATTACAATCAGCAATATCACTTATGAAATGACAGGAACTTAATATCACTTCTTCGCCTGGGCTTGCCTTGAATTCAGGTGAAACCGTCCTCCCTCTGATGGAGCTGTCTCACTTCCCCGCAGTGCACTCTCCATCGTGGCTCGACGACCAATACTCTTTAGCTGCGAGCAGTATCACTGAGGCCCAGCATGTCGATTCTATCGAACTGGCTTGGCATGTCACAGGCAGTAAAGACCTCTTGATTGACTCCTGCTTGGATAGCATGTCCAACTCTATACATAAGTAATGCTGAGGATTCAATAGATGGATGACCTGGACCAATTGGTACAGGCAAGAAGCATATTTCCCTCAATGCAGGGAACTAGAGATGAGCTGAACATGCAGTGCAATGACACATCACAAAATAAATACACTGTTATCTTGTCACCGGAGAACAGGAAGGCTAAGATAGATAATTACTGTCAGACTAACGTGTTGTTTTGGAGATTTCTAATGAATCATTTTAGACAAAAACAGGATCAATTCATTGGCTCACAAAAACAATCATTAAAATAATTTTGAGTCTTGTACTTTTCAAGCAAGCTGACATAGCTTGGCAGCTGGGTCACCGTGGAATGTGCTACTACAAAGCTTAATTGGCTGCTTAAGCATTTCACTGTTCCAATATGTACTGTTGAGCAAGTTGTTCATGTCTATAGCTGTTACAAAACAGTTATTTGCCTACGCTGCCTCTTCTGGCCTCAATCCACGTCCTGAAACATTTTTTTTCCCATGTATCCCCCTGCTCACCAGCTGCACAAGTAAATAAATCATTACTGAATGTGACAAGACTGACCTGGCATCTGTTTAAAAAATATGAATAAAAATATCGACATAACCCGCATCTACACAGCCAGGCTGCATTCAAGGATACTTCTTAAAGTTGTTTTCTCTCTCTCTCTCTCTCTCTCTCTCTCTCTCTCTCTCTCTCTCTCTCTCTCTCTCTCTCTCTCTCTCTCTCTCTCTCTCTCTCTCTCTCTCTCTCTCTCTCTCTCTCTCTCTCTCTCTCTCTCTCTCTCTCTCTCTCTCTCTCTCTCTCTCTCTCTCTCTCTCTCTCTCTCTCTCTCTCTCTCTCTCTCTCTCTCTCTCTCTCTCTCTCTCTCTCTCTCTCTCTCTCTCTCTCTCTCTCTCTCTCATTTTCACATCGCTTTGTGTCATCAGTTTCCAAGCAGCCTGTGGGTGTCAGCCACCTGACGGACATAGAGAAGTTATGAAAGACTTTTCAAAAGTCTGATTGTTACAGGACAAGTGTGTGATTACCTCTGTAAACAAGTGTGTGTTCAGGTGGAATGACAACCTTCATTAATTCTGTGTACATATTTAGATTATATATTATGCAGACAGATTTAAAGTAATGAATAATAATGAATGGAGTAGCATAAGAACACCCATAGGTCTCTGAAGAGTCCTGGTGAGGCTCATTGTGGTCATCATTGCTGGTTCACTCTCTCCTCCAGCACTCCCTATTCACCCACCTTGTTATTATCCTCCGGTATTGTTTGTTTTTTTGAATAATTCAGCACACAAGAAATCATATTTATTTGACATTGCTTGAAAATTTTACAAGAAAACATCAACACCTCAATGAGGTCAAGACATGTCAGTGACATAAAATAGGACACAGGGAGCTTCTGTCTTGACGTTTCTCAAATTTCCCCACCTCCAATCTTCCTACACGTCCAAAAGTTTCAACTTTAATATTTAAATGTTTGTGTGAGATGTTTAAATTCATGATCAGGACATTTTGAGACCAGAACAGTTTTTACTTGGTACTTCACGACTCTGTGACTTGCTGTTGGAGGCAGCCTCAAGTGGCCACTCGTGGAACTGCATGTTTCACACCTCTATTTTAGCTTCTTCTTTTTTTTTTTAAAAGAATATTCAAATGATGTCCTTTGTGAAAGTGTGCGCGCATCCTAGCAAATTAAACATGCACATCGAAGATGGGACTAATAGAGAAAATGCCATGATTTTCCCACAGCCTCCACTTCTCTCTAACTGCCCATTTTCCAGTGAGAGAAGAAGGGGAATTAGTGAGAAAAGCTATAATTAGAGGGAGGTCGGGGACTGAGGTTCCTCCTGGGGGAGTTGGTACTGAGAACATACTCCTTCCAGATCCCACAGAGCGTTGCAGACATGGTGGGGGTGGGAGGGGCATCAATTAGCAGGTAACTTGTTAGCAGGCTGATCTGTTTCAAGGTGGGGCAGCTGCAGCCTATATGTCAATGGGGACAATAACAGTGCTGTATGTACGTGTGTGTGTTTGTGTGTGCATACACCTTGAGGTCTTTTTATCAACCACACTTGTGTCTCTATTTCATTTTCACGACACATAATTAAGCCAGAGTGTTCTCTGAACCACCCACCCCGCACAGCTTCCCCCCACCCTGCTGCCCACCCCCTGGCGTGTTGTCCCTCATTTACAGCATTGAATGCAGGCAAACTAAGAAAAAAAAAAAGTGTTTATTAACAGTGTTTGACCCAATTGGCTTGCACATGAAAACACCTGGGCGTTAGATTGAATTTTAATTGCTTCACTTAGTTAACCCACTTAATGACCATGTTGAGTTTAGTGTTCTCATTTTGTTGTGATCAGCAGCTTTGAGCCTGGGATGTTGTAGGCTTGGATTATGGATAATTATCAATAATTACTGGTTGATACTTTTAGATTTGAAGCCAAGCAACAGTCGGGGAACAAACTTGGCTGAATGGAAAATGGATATAATATCAGGAGTGATAGAAAGAAAGAAGGTGCTTTCTGGGAAAAAAAAAACTGCATTGGGTTGCTTTGTTTTTGTTTGTTGCTGGCATCATCAGTGGGAAGGTGCAATATGTTGTCTGCACTCATTGTGTCAATCAGAATCCCATTACTGCAGAGGTCATAGACACATTGCATCAAGTCTCAACAGGCTGCTCTGCTTGCATTTCCACCAGGATGAAGAAAAATAATAAACTTGCACTCATCCCAACCCACAGCCAATACCTTCTGTCCCCCACATTTCAAGGAGAACTTTAAACTTTTGTCAGATATAAGAGTGTTTCTCTGCTTTTTATTAACCAAAATTGAATCAAAACTTCATTTTAGGTTTTTTTTACTCTGATTTTTTTGTATTTTTGTATTCTTTTTTTTTTTTTTACCCCAGTCTATCAATTTGAGCTCATGGGCAATTTTATGAATATATATCAGGACCTTTAGCTTGCAGGCGGTGGCTGGCACACTCAATAACGCCTCGAGCAATATCACTTTGAGGGAACCACACAAAAACAAAGATACCTTCGCTCTATGAATATTTATTAAATGGCAATGCAGGAGTAGAGTTAGAAATTGTGGACGAATAGGTGGATGCAGAGGACAGATGAGGAATGAATGATAAAGAATGAGACAAAAAATGATTAAAACTCTGGATGTGTCGTCCAAGAAGGCTTTCAAAGTGAGGCCGACCCAGCAGACAATGAGCACACACCAACGTACACACAAAGAACCCCGGAGGACCTCCACTATTAAAATGCTCTTTAATGCACTTTTACTTGGCTTCATCTTTAAAGCAGTTGTCACCAGTGCAGCAGTGAGTTAGCCTCCCCTGATATCAACATTCAGGAGTCACTGCTGATTGGCAGTAAAACAACACTGCTGGGTACAAGACCCTCAGGGCATCACTGACGTTCTCCAGCACTACGGCGATGGCGATGTCATTTTCTGGATGCTGATTAAAATGTTAGCGAGGTTAAAGGAAGCTGAAGGTTAAACCACAAAGGGCTCCATGTGAAGTCATTTCACAACATGTCAACCCCCCTTCCCACACACACACAAGAACACATCACCTATATAGACTTTTAAAGCATAAAGAGGAATAAAGAACAAAGTACCAGAGTAGCTTGGTTTGAGTTTTCCAATCAATCCAATAACCGTCAGTGTCGCCTGCATATTACTATGACCGTTGCTTAGGATGTGACCCAGAGGACATAATGACCAACTGAAGTCCACTGCCATTTCAATTTCCATTAGATGGGTAGGAAAGATGATTCAACATCTTCCAAGTTGGAGTTTCAGGCTACTGATATCCGTTTTTCAATGGCTATGCCCTCATTCCTACTTGTATCTAGATTAGCCCGTAAGTGGCTGTTGGTTCATCATCTTTGTCTTCATCTCTCGCAGGCAAACTGCACTCAACGCCCAGTTTGACCAGTACAAAGATAGTGGAGATCACATTGAGCAACCACATCCAGTTTATGATCTACCCTGTCCAGCTACCATCCATCAATCTACACATCTATCCACCCACCCACCCATCCACCCACCCACCCATCCATCCATCCATCCATCCATCCATCCATCCATCCATCTACCCACCCATCCATCCATCCATCCATCCATCCATTTTATCATGTTTTTTTTCATGTAGTCAGTAAGCTGAGCAGGATTCTCCAGATGTGCCCCCAACAACACTTTCCAACTCATTATGGGGGATCCCAAGATTTCCAGGGAAGATAAGATACATAATCACTCCTGCAAGCTCTGGGTCAACCCAGGGGTCTCCTTCCAGTTAGATGTATCTGGCAAACCTTCAAAGGGAGGTGCCTAGAGGCAGAGCAGATGCTCAAACAACCTCCTCTCCATGCTAAAGAACAGCAGGACTCCACCAGGCTCCCATGGGATGTCTAAGCTCACCACTCTTGCTTCTAGGCTGAGTCCAGGAGGGTTTTATTTTAGAAGCTTGTATCCATGATGTCATCTTTTCAGTCACTTCACACGACTCATGACCAGAGCCGAAGCTGGTGAATATTTATTTCAAATTTCAACTAGTGTCATCATTAGGACTAGATTGTGACTGGTTTGGGAACAGAAAGGTTGTCTTTGAAAACCAACTTACCACCTAGTTTTAGAATGCATTTATCAATCTTAAGTTTTTTGTCAGTTTGTTGTAATAAATACATTTATGTGAGGAACAATAGCTGTCAGCACATGGGTTGAATAAGTCGTGTTTATCTTGATCAAATACAAATCAAAAAAGGTTTTCATTAAGATTTAGGTATGAGGGAAAAATCCGGCCTGCTAGGTGAAACTCTACCCTTGTTAAAACTATGTAGCATTATATAGTCTCATAATGACACAGATGTGTTTTCATTGGTGGTACAAATGATGGTGTGTCTCATCAGAATGCAACATCCTTTGTATTTAAAGTAAAAAGTTAAGGGCTTCAGTAAAATGACAAAATCATCATGTAGAACTTAAACACAAATAGAAGTGGGAAACTTTGTAAAAACAAGATCCAGGAATAGTGAAAAGTGCGGTAGTTTTCTTTGTGATTTGATAAATGCTTTGTCACAATTCAGTCGCTCAGTCATGTTGTTCTCTGTGAGTTATTCAAAAACGCGTTCTAGCGATCCAAAGTTCTCTGTATCCCTCTGAGTACTTTGTGCTGCATGAGGATCATAAATTAATTTAACAGGTAGATATCCCCTCAATGCTCATCTAGTCACAGCAGAAAATGATTTTGCTGAGTTTATTGTTAAATGAAGCTTCTGGTGAACAGGATGTGAGAGAGGATTTAGTGCACCTTAAGGGACTCCCTTTTTCCTAACCGAAATATGCTTCTGAGATCTCATCTTATATTAATTTGTCATAGCGAACGTAGCCGTGCCTTTGCTCCATGTCGCCCTCTGGCTACCTCTGAGCCGTTCATCACCTCGTGGAGCCACAAACCTCCATTCCTTCATCCTCCCAATGCTTGTTCCACAGTTTACCTCGACTTGTTTTCCTCAGCTTCCCTTCACACCTCTTTGTCCTTCTCTCCCTGCTGATCTTCCCTCGTCCGTCGACTGTGACCTTAACACAATTACGCCTCTAGTGGGACAATTAAAACTGAGCTTTCTTCCTGAGCAGTGGGGGAGGGAGGAGAAAGAAAAGGGAGGATATAATGATGCCAGATTTGTTCATGCAATCTCCTGCCTCCTTTGAACTAGCTCCTCTTGAAGTTGAAGAAGCAGCTGTTTTAGCCATTCTGACTGTGTTCCAACTAGTCAAGGACATGCTGCCCTTCACTCGTATTGTCCAACAAAATAAAAGTCGTTCGCATTCAGCGCTGGAAAATTCTCTTATATTGATGTGGTTGTTTTTCTTTGATAGGTGCAAGTGCAACCTCCACGCCAACAGCTGTGTGTATGACAAAGAGAAGTTGAGCTGCGAGTGTGAGCACAACACCACTGGGCCAGACTGTGGCCGTTGTAAGAGAAATTACCAGGGGCGAGCATGGAGTGCTGGCTCCTACCTGCCCATCCCCAAGGGCACGGCTAATATCTGTGAGTACACGCGCACACACACACACACACACACACACACACACACACACACACACACACACACACACTCACACACACACACACACACACACACACACAAACACATATTCAGGATAGACATATTTAGTAATTAAAAGTTTGGGTACATAGTGTGGAAAGATATTTGTAAAGGCTGCCAAATTAATAAGGACTTCCTATCAAAGTTTGATTCAAAACAACAAAGGCATCTATGCAGGCAAATGATGAAAGCGGAATCCCAATTATAAGAATCGTGTGTGTCATCTACTTCTGACAGTCAGCGTGTAAATAGTGAGATTGGGAAGTTTCAAAGTAAAACGAAGCAATTAAAGGTGTATTAAATGAGATAAAAGGAAGAGCATGAAAGACAGTCTGACCAACTCTTGTCTATTTGCTTTGACCAAAAACCTGAATGTAACTTAACAAAATAAAGTACATCAGACAATTCTACAGTCTGCTCTGTCTCTGTATGGGATAAAATTGGTGTTTTTCCATGATCTTGACAAATGCTGTGTTCATGGTGTTAGTAAGAAGCTGGCATCTTAGCAGGTTAGGTAAACCAGAGTGAAACCACATTCTCTGCCAGTGAATACATTAAACTGGTGCACAAAGATAGAAAACCAGCAAGCACACTTTGACTTTAATGGCAGCACTGATATAAAACACAAAGAGTAGGTGCCGGAGGCTTATCTGCAGGGAACAGAACCTGCCTACCTGACCCCATGTCAGAACAAGTGGAAGTAGCAGTTACAGGAGTAGATGCACCTGCACCTGACTTCACTGTTTGTTACCATCTTCCATATCTTTAACAGAACACCCACAACATCAGGTCAGAGCTTTGACCATGTGCTGTCTCTCTTCTCTGTATGAACAAGACATGCAGGGTCAGGGTTTCACTTCATTTTCAACTGAGAATGACTTGTAGATTTTGAAATAAGTACTGCTTTTGTGAACGCTGCCAGAGAAAACAGAAATCTCAGAGATTTTTATTTTTTTTTAGACGCAAAGCAGTGATTATGGCTGAGAAAAATGTCAACATTGATCACACTCAATGTGTCACACTGTATATGTTGTTTTTGGTTATTTCTTGTTCATTATTCTTAAAAAAAAGAATATACTGTTTCATTCTTTAATCTTGAAGATTCACTAGCTGCTTATTTGTAATATGGGTGGGGGGATTGTTGGAGCCTGTGCCAGCTAATGAGGGGCAAGAGATTGGGTGCACCATGGATAACATGCCACTTCATCACTGGGCCACACAGAAGACAGACACCAATTTATGCACACACTCACATTTATGGGCAATTTAAAAGCAAACAGTTCACCTTAATTTGCACGTTTTTGGTGGTGGAAGTCTGACAACTTGGAGAGAACCCAAGCAGACACAGGGAGAACATACAAACTCAAAAAAGTCCCAGGTGGAATCGAACCTGCTACCTTCTTGCTGTGAGGCAAGAAGGTTACAGGTTCAATAACCACTGCAAAGTATTCACTTTTTTTTTCTTGTTTATGAATGGATGCACAATATTTGGATTCTACATTTATCATTGTATCAACTTCCCAAATGTCATTCTTAACAAAAAGGAATACCTGCACATGTACTGTGTAGCTACACTGGCTAGTTGTCAGGGCTCCATCCGCAATCCATGCTTTCAGAGCAGCTACCATCATCTTTTATGTGTAATATTCTACGTCTGTTTATGTAAGGACATAAGCTCTGCTTTACACCGACACAATAAATGTATTAGAGGTAGTAAATCATGTTCTCCAGCTGCAGCTGCTATGCTAATGCGAGATGGAACAAATTATATCAGTGCTTGTGTTCAAGAAAGTGGGCCAGCTCCTGTTTCTTTTGCACAGTTGTGACTTTTCTTCATGTGATGATGTTTCAGTTGCTTTTCTCTAAACCTGATAAACAGTAAGACAGTGGGCGTCATGCAAGATCTGAAAGGGGGAATGCTTTTCAGGTAAAATACAAGAAATTAGCAACATTTAGGACAACTTTATGCAGTTAGAAGTCTTTCCTGAATCTGGAAACAAGAAAACCACACAGCAAAATTTGTGACAAGCAGTATGAAAATGTTCCTCCAAAAAACCAAATGTTGAAACTTGCCTTGACCACGAGGAGGCACGGAAATTTTTTGGCAAGCTGTGCACTGTTATACAATAAACTCTTGCTGTTTTATATTTATTTTCATCGCCAGCAAACAAAAGTAACAGCTGCCACACAGTGTCACAAAGTTCTTTCTGTGTGTGTTGGTTTAGTGGTTGAGCTTTGAGCTATGATCCAGGTTCAATGCCTCGTGTGTAAACTTTTCAATGACTTTAAGTGGACGCCAGAGGACAGATGCACTGCAGGAAATAAATTAATGGGTTAAATAATAGATGATGGACCAGCGAGTAGATGAATTTCATATTTAACACAAGGAACAGTTTCCTGTTCGTATGAACACAGGATAGGTAGCAGCCTGGTTTATCTGCCATACATCAGCCAAAAGAGCAGAGAGATGAGAAGCAGCACTATAATTTTGAGTGTGCCGCCATTAATTTGAAATCCCTAGTTTTATCCTGTCTTGTAGCTTTATTGCATCCACTGTGGGTTGTGCCTCTCTCTCCGGCACACGAGGACTCTCGGGCTCTGTCTGATGATTTACTCTCCCTCCCAATCTCAGATTGACAGCACATTATTAAAAAAGGTGACTTACACACACTCATCCAGGGTGGCTCGTTCCGACCTCCGTGCACCCTCCTCAAATCCTTCAGAAACACACACACACACACACACACACACACACACACACACACACACACACACACACACACACACACACACACACACACACACACACACACACACACACACACACACACACACACACACACACACACACACACACATTCATAACCAATGGGAAATGACACACAGACTAGACTTCCTTTGCCTTCCATATGATGAAAAACAGTGTTAGTATAAAGTGCATTATTATACTGTACTATGTCTTGAAAGGGGAAAATCCATAATGTAATAATGCTCTGAAAAATCTATAGGAATGCTAACTTACCCCTCCTGATTAGAAGGAAAATGCACAAAGCTGTTAGAAAAAAATGCACCTTTTGCTGTTTTCAATACCTAAAGTGTCTTTCCCTCCCTCTTTCCCTACGAGCATATGGCAGCTCTTTGGAGACAAATTTGTCAAAGATGAAAATTTAATTAAGATTTAATTTCTTTTTACTATGCCCATCAAGTCATCCGATGCGATAACCGGATAGATGAATCATCATCCAAAGTCGGGTGCGGCATTGGGGTGGGAACGGATGCTGATATTTCTTCTTACAATGGCACGAGGAAAAGATCAGGATTTAAAAAGTGATGATGAAAGAAAAGGATGGCAGAGATAGAGGGAGGGGAAGTGGGCATCGCTCTCTGTCACAGATAACTCAGCTTTCTGGGGTGGCTGTGTCTGTCTCTCGCTCTCTCACTCCATCTATCCAAACCTCCTCCCCCCTCAACTGTCTCTCAGCCTCACTCATTCTCGCTTCCTCCCTCTGTGGAGACAGAAGGAGAGGGATCAGTTGGAGAATTAACCATGGCAGTTCATTTCACTGTAGGGCTGAGGATAGTGAGGGAGATGAAGGGCTGGTGGAGGAGGAGGGCAGTTGTGGAGGGACTCTGAAAAGTTGATTTCAAATAGCAAAAACGTATCCTCACTGTCTACTTAGAAAACATTTTAAATCTATAAAATGCACTGAAATGGAATTGAAAGGTTTTTTTTTTCTTTTTTGGTGGGTACATCCTTTATGTGCATCATTCTATGGAAAAAAATGGAATAAGACGTGAGTTTATAAAATTTCTTTGAAAATATATTTTTTTAAATCACAATTTATGTGAAGTACAAACAATAAAAAAAACCAGTGACCCTTAGAGTGGACACCCCATTAAACCACAAAACATTTTAAAAGTAGGAATTTGTTTGTTAAATACATATTTTCATACCATAGTACCTACAGATCAAGGTTTAATCCAATCCATGACTGAGCTTCTCAGTAAAACATCTTGTAAGTCAAACATTTCCCCATTTAAAATAATTTAATCACTTTAATCTGTTTTAGCCTTGTGAAAAAGCCCCCAAAATCTCTAAATTATGAAAAAAAAAAAAATGGAAAAGAATGAGATCTGGTCTCATCTGCTCCTGCATCCGTCCGCCAACTAGCGGTGGTGTCCGGAAGCAGGGCTCGTATCTCGGACTTTGCGCGTATTTCGAACAAAATATTGACAGTTACGGCTCGTATCTCAGGCAACTGAGATGTCGAGCAGCTTGTATTTCGAGGTATGTCTGTATTTATTATGTTCATAATGCTCCAAATGCTAAATGAAAAACTCCTAATAAATGCAAGATACAGCTCTGTATGTGGCAGGATTAATAATCAAAAAAATTGTCCAGTTCCATGTGGTATCTTTCGATCCATATGATCTTCACACGTTGGATGATTTGTTTCTGTTAATTTCCCTTAAGACAGCAAAGTTCAAGACAGCAAAGTTAATCTGAGATACATGCAAGAGAAAAAAATTTAAGACCAGTTTTTTAAGCATTGATTGATAGATAGATAGATAGATAGATAGATAGATAGATAGATAGATAGATAGATAGATAGATAGATAGATAGATAGATAGATAGATAGATAGATAGATAGATAGATAGATAGATAGATAGATAGATAGATAGATAGATAGATAGATAGATAGATAGATAGATAGATAGATAGATAGATAGATAGATAGATAGATAGATACTTTAATGATCCCAAGGGAAATTCAGGAAGGATTGGATTGGATTGGAACTTGGACACAGTTTAAATTTGTATCAGTCAAATGTCACCAATAATCACCAATTTAAAGTTAACTCTCCATGCAGTTTACTAACTAAATAGTTACTCTTTCTTTTTTTCATGGCTTTTAAGAGTTTATTGATGTGTGAAACTTTAATTTACCAGTGCCAATGAGTTCCCCTGTTGCCATAGATCATACATAAATGAACCTCTACTGCAGGGTCAGACAATAATTTCTTTTACAGGGCCATATGAAAAATTAAAACACTGAGTTGAACTTAATTCTGCTCAATATTAATTTACTCCAACTGTAAAATAGAGGTTTTCTGTTTCTGGTGATTTTGTGGAATAAAGTATGTCAAGACACTTGACTTGACACTCGCTTCTCTGAATGTGTGAAGTCTAATAAGATGTCCTCGTTGATTATGCAGCTAAGCAAGCAAAGCATCCAACTTCCTTGACTGTTGTTGATCAGAAAAAATTGTTGCTCTTCTATGACCAATACATTTGGTAAAATTCAAATTATAATTCAAACCATGGATGACAAATTAAGCACATAGCTTTACCTTTGACCTCTATAAAAAACATTTAGTGGCCATATCTTGTTAAATATGCAGCATTCAACCAACTTCTTTTTTTTCTGTTGGTTGACATTGTGAGCGATAGTCAGCGATCATCACTGCTCTGTTCATACATATACACGCATGTGCACCCACATATAAAGTTTTAAAAAAGGGGCGTCCCTTTAAAACTAAAAGCATTACACTTATAATATGTGCATAGCGTAAATAGTTTTTCATCTATGTTCTAATTGATGATGACGGCGATGAGAAACGATACGCCCCAGGTCTGCTCCCCTGAGTGAATTGTTATTTTACTCTAGTTTAAATGTGTTTACGCATCTGGTTCTCTTCTGTTCTGCGTGTGGCTTGAGCAAATGAATAGATTTTGCTCTCATGGCAAGATTAAGAGACACTTGTTCAGATTTAGCTGAAGCAGCTTAAGGATATGGATCTCCTTTGATCAAAGCAGTAAAAGGCGTGGACATGCAGTGGATTTTGCTGTAATGATCGTACCCCGCCTGAAAAGAGGTTCTCCATTATCCCTCCACCGTGAGTGAAAATCCTGCTTCATGGTCCCACATGAAGATGAAAAGAACCATTTCATATCTGGAAGTGACGGTCACAGCAACTGATATTTTATATGACATACAAATATCCGGCTGCTCTCTAATGAATGTATGTTAATGCAGAGCCACCAGATGCTACACAGTTATTATTAGTCCTCCAACCCAACTGGGAGGTGCTGATCATAGAAAGTAACTACACACACACACACACACACACGCACACACACACAAACAAACAAACACATTTATATTTTTGATTAATCTTCTTGTGCAGGAGGAGTAAGCTCCTTTAGATATGCTGTATCAATGGCAACAGTAAATCCCACAAGAACCCATAATACTATTGTAAAATAAACACAAGAGGTTTTTACCCAGGTTTTGTGTCACATTTATGTTTTTCTATAATGATACCATCCATCCATTCATCTTCTTGCAGATGATATGATCTAAATTTTATCATCTACCACTGCTTATCTGCCTAGCGGAGGTGGGGTACACCCCACAATGAGATGCCAGCTCATCGTGGGGCTCATAGTAATGAAAGTTATTCTGATTTTGCTGAAAGTTCTATAATTTACAAATGTGTAGTAAACCATAAAGATGTGTTGTTTGAACATGTATTGTAGGCATTAAATGGTTTAATCCGCATCATTTGACAAGGAAGAACGTATTTGTTGTGGGTGTCATTTAAATGTGAATGCAGTGAGGGACGTGTGATGGACTGCTCTGTGTAATGTGTATCTGATTAGGGCTGAGTGTTTATTCTGTGCACACATGGTTTCAAATCCCCGCGCCACCCCCATCCCCCACCACCACCCGTCACCCACTCATTTATGCTTTCATTCCTCCTTTACAGCCATTTGAATTTCCCTTTCAGCCTCACTCTCCTGTTTCTCCATTGCCTGCTGTTCTTCCCCTGCACCCTTTTTTCCCTCCGTCTTCTTCCACCTCTACCTCTTTTTGCTGCATTTCTTGGTTTTGTTTCATGCTTGCATCTCGCTGTCTCCTTCCCTCACAACTCCCCCAACCACCCCAGAGACCAAGCTTGTTTACTCTTCCACATCCCGGCTCAGTGCAGCTGTGACGGTAATCTTTCTTTCAAATATTTGTTTCTTCCATCTCAAGATTTTTTTTAACTGCTTCCCACATTGCTGCTGCCATCATCCCTACCCTGAAATCTTAAACTGCTCTTCTTCCAACCTGGCTCGTGGGCACTTTAAGACTTGCCACCTTCAATTCAGATCTACACATTGTGAGCGAGGTAGCAAGCGAGCCCAGCACTACAGCAAGGCAGGCTGTAATTTTGCTCCTGAGAAATTCAATCAAGACTCCATGCTCTGTACTTGTGTTTTTGGCAGCGTTTCTACTGCTAACCAGTTAGCAATGCCTGTCACCGTCACTGGATTCTATACAGGCAAAGAGCTCCAGATAATGATGGATTGCTATAGAATGGTGGCAGCCGGGGAAAGTAATTACCAACTTTGCCTGCAGTGGAAATCCAGCAGATAAGCCCCTTTCCTTAGCAGTCCAGGTAGCGCCAAAGTAAACAGGTGAGACACACTGAAGGTCGAAGCGAAATGGATACTGACAGAAACAATGTAATGACACCCACAGTCCTACACACAAACACACACAGGCCTACCTCCACACTAAAAACGGAATGTGCTCTCGGCAGCAAATTCTTGAAACCATAAGGCCAGTTTCATGTCCTTTTTGAGTATGTTTGCCAAAGATTCAAAGCCAGCAATGTGAAAACACTGTGTTGTTATCTGATAATCCATTAGCAAGGTTGCAGTGACAGTCTTGGATGGATGACAACATAACTGGAACCAAACCAATAGTTCCAATCCCAGAAGCACTGGGATTTGTCGCCACACAGCTCTGTGAAATGAGCGTCATTATAAAGCAGTTGATGCCCCATTTTTTTTTAATGTATTTTAATTTCCACGTTTGTACGTGTATTCTGTGTGTGTGAGTGTGTGTGTGTGTGTGTGTGTGTGTGTGTGTCTGTGCGTGCGTGCGTGCGTGTGTGTGTGTCCGTTCACACGTGCTGTCCTTCAGATCATGTTCAGTAGCTCGCACACACCTCCAAGATCATGTTCCTCACCCAGCGGCTCACAAACCATGATCCCTGCACAGCTCATAAAAATCAATGGAGCGCGCCGTCAACATAAGCAGCCCCTAATGCTCTTCCGGTGCGACAGGCCAAAATTAGATTGCAGCCGTGCTCTGTGATGGCAGGGCTAGCCAGGTTAAGGGGATTGGAAATGATGGTGATTCTAAATTAATTGATTGACCTGACATGGGATCCTCGACATCTGCTCCAACCCCACAGGTTGTTCGTAAGGCAGAAAATAATTACAGCAGGAGGCAAGAGTGTTCCAAGTCCCGTACTGAAAGAAAAAGTTGTTTGGCCTCAAACTGGAAGCAGGAACAGTTTGTCAAAAAAAATTTTTTTTTTTACTTTGAAGCTTATTAAATTATGGAAACATAAATATGTTGTAAAAAGAGAAGTAGATAAACAGATCATAAACCAAATAATGTTTCATGGGCAATGTCTTGTTAAAAATCATAACATAAATCACCTTTCTTGTAAAATAGTGTTTGTTGTTGTTTGACTTTCTATTAATACAATAATAATCTATGAAGGCAGGGCAGTAGGCAGCGCTGTTGCCTCATGTCTGCGTGGGTTCTCTCCAGGTTCTTCGGCTTCCTCACACCTCTAAATACATGTAGTTTAGTTGTGTGTGTGTGTGTGTGTGTGTGTGTGTGTGTGTGTGTGTGTGTGTGTGTGTGTGTGTGTGTGTGGGTGTGTGTGTGTGTGTGTGTGTGTGTGTGTGTGTGTGTGTGTGTGGTTGTTTACCCTTCATGTGGCTCCATCCGGACTGTACGTATTCTGCTTTTCACCCGTAGTCAGTTTTTGATCTCACCATCTATTAATACTTTGTGTCTTTTTATGGAATACATGTAACTTTACTGTAGAAATCGTGAGTATTTACATGCAGTGGTTACCTTTGCTGAATTACTTTTCACATTTAGCTACTCAAAAGCTTGTTTATTTCTTAATTACCATTAGTAACGTGAATAAAAACGGTGATAGTTTGATCAGATTGTATTCCTCTGTTTATTGTTGCATGAACACTGTTAAATAACACTAGAAAACCTGCAGAGCAAAGAGACCTACAAAATAAAACGGAAAATAATCGGACACATCTGTCTCGCTGGCTGACCCATGCACCACCCTGCTTCTGAATTCATTGAAAACAAGACGTAAAAAATCCTAACTAATGGACTAACTAATGGATTTTTTTTATTTATTTTTTTTACTGACAAAAGCTCAGGTCTCTCCTGCATTTTCATTGAAATCTATCCATTAGTGTTTCTTTACTCCTTACTCATCAGCCAATCAACACATCCTGGTGTATACATGGTGGCCCTAGTGGAGGTTAAGGTAAAATGTTTGACTCCAGGCAACAACAGTATATTCCAGCTAATACACAGGTATTAACCCTCACAATCTTTTAATAGACACACCATCAGAAATTTAGCTTCCGAATTACACCAGACATTACACACACAAGCACATATTGCAATGTGACACTCAACTGGTGCTGCTAAATCAAACTGTCCTTTGTGAATTGTGATTCTGATTGCCCTTGCACTTGTTCTTCTGTCTCCCCGTTAGCATCTGCCCAGCCTCTCGAGGTTTGACATCCATTACCATCTGCTTCTATATGCCAGCAAACCCTCCTACACTTCACAGACAGGTCACAGATTTGGCTCCTAAATATAGCTTCTAGGCAAAGATCAGAGGGAGAGTGATTGAATGACAGGAGTTTGATCAAAGTCCAGGTACACAAACACACGCACACAGTCAGGAAATCCTCATGTCTCCCCAGAGTACTCTGAGATATTTCGTGACGGCTCCATTAGATGAAAGGTCCCCACCGAAAATCCTGCACAGATGCTTCCTTGCCTCCCCAGCTTCGTTCACCGTAGGTGAGCCTAACAGAAAAGATTTGAGCGAGTGAGGAAGAAAGCAGGGTTTTTGTTTTACTTCTTCTTCGCTTGTGTATGTGGGCTCATTTCGTCTATTGGCCAGCATGCATGCTCTCCCCACGGCAAGGGTTTCTTTTTCGATTTTGCAGGCAGACTGCTTTATTGAGGTCAGGGGGTAGAGAGGAAGGGGGTGGGCCTCTGTTGGAATGGCAGATTAGAAAAAGCGTTGTCCTGAAAGCAAATTACAATAGAAATGATCACCAAAAAAAAAAAAAAACCCCACACAGCTAGTGTGCTTGTTTGCCTTTGAAGATTTTTTTTTTTTTTTAATATTGTCTTTATGACCAAATAGATTTGAATGCATTTGGCAGTCAAAATAATAATTAAGAACAGAAAGTGTGTGATTCACTGGGATGTCAAATTGATTTTCTCTGCGATTCTATGAACGTCTCCATGTCCTCAGACTGACAATATCCTGGTGTGGCAAAGATCTGGACACCATGGGAATGAGACGAATGAATTATCTGCTCAGTGGATGTCTGGCACAAGGAATTGCATGATGGAGGGATGGACAGGCAGGCAGCATGATAAGACATGTCCTCTGATGTCAGAGGCAGAGTTTGCTATCTATGGTGTCCTTTGATATAGCGTGTGTGTGTGTGTGTGTGTGCGTGTGCGTGTGCATGTGTGTGTGTGTGCTTGTGTGCGTGTGTGTGCGCACATATGAGAATTCTGTCATGTCTTTGGCAAACACATTTGAAAGACTGACGTGCAGAGAATGATCTACAACTTCTTAAACTTAAAATAATTTTTAAAAAAATAGACGAGTGTCTAACTGTCATGTCAGCTGAAAGTGTTCTCGGTGATTTTTAAACATTTTTTGTGGAGGGCAAAAATGACCTTTTCTACCACTAGCAACAAAAGGAGACGACAAAGTAAAATGAATGTAGGCATCTAAGAAATCAGAGAAATGTGAGGCTAAAATTAATAAGACAATGTATTGGTGTAAATGCCAAGCCCTCTGGTTATGTGTCATGTGTGTACGTCCCATCAAGCTGAGTCAAGATTGCTTGGGTGTGAACTCAATCAACTACAATTACTCTTGTCACCTCCAACATGAAATGCTGTGACTTGAAATTTTCTGTTTCATTTCAAGTTGTTTTCTTCTCCCCCTGTTGCAGGTATTCCTAATAACATTGGTCCTGTTAGTAAGTAAACCTTTACAAAATAACTATCTAAATGTTTGATGCACTGCTTTGCCTATCCTGTCACCCTTCACCATAAAACCCCAAACTTGGTGCCAAGTGTTCATTTCTGATCCCACACGTCCCATGAAGGATCACTCAACCACTGTCCACAAATCATTGGGGGGGGGGCAGACACATTAACTATTACTCTATCAGCTGTACCAAATGACAGGTGCCTGGGCTCTGCATAGGGAATTTCATTTGTTTCCTCTCTGTATATCTCACACTCTCTCTCTCTCTGTCCCATGCATTATAAATAAATGGCATCTAGACTTTATTAAAGCACCAAGACCTCTCTGGCAGTATGAAGTCACAGGAGGTCATTTTAATATAAGCCGCAAGCACCTCAGCTGGTATTATCTTCGTCAACCAGTAGCCCCTCAGGAGAGGGAGGAAGAGAGGTGCCATGTCTCAAGTTACCGCTGCCTGGAAGGCTGTTTGATGCAAGAACCGTAAGACTGTATTGAACAAGTCAAAGTGCATTCACAGCCTGCCTTAGTTCTGAATCTTTTTTTTTTCATTGCTCTGCTCTTACTTCTATTCCTGGGGCACCATTGATTATCAAATTGACCTTCCTGTGTTATTCTGGAAGCAGGTAGGTTAGCATGCATAGTTTCAACAAACCAAATGATCAAATTCAAAAACAATGAAGAACACAACAGAAATTAAAATTGTGCAATCACGAGCTGCATTTTTTGATTAGGTGCTCTATGCTAACATGTTAGTATACACTGGGAGTCTAGCATCTTTTTGTAATGTCTGACAACTGGCCCAGAGTAGTAAGATATCATTGGCTGCAATGATGCTGTTTTATATTTTGATGCCTAAAAAAAAGTATTAGTCATTATCAATTTATTTACCCAACTTTGACCAAGAAAGCAGATTGCTACATAGAGGTTATTTACAACTACTTACCAACTGGTTGAAAGGAATATTTTGACTTTCTAATGTCTGCTTTTACAGTTTTGTCATGTTAGAAAGCAAGATCGATCTTTGAAAGTCTTAACAATGACATATGAAGCTTGGTTTATCTTAATTTAGCATAAAATCGGAGCAGCTACCCAGGATGTAACTTAGGGTTAAAACAATAAATATTATAATAATATAATAAATATTTGGGACCGCATTTAAGTTATAAGTTAAATAGCAGTGGGTTACTGTCAAAAGTGTCATAAAGACAGATTATTCACACTAAGGGAACATCTCTGAGTGGCACACAGTTCCCATTTTTTCATGAATTTGTCAAGTAAATACAGACATTACCAATGCACTCATTCCATTCTGGTTGAAATGAGTCACAACACTGCTATTTTGTATGTTGACCCATTTGAATGGCTCTGATTCAGAAAATGGTAGGATCACCGTCCGCTGTTTAATGTCACTATGGCTGCCATCAAAAAGGGTCTGTTCTTCCCAAATTGGAAGTGGCTCTTATTTCACTCAGAGCACTTTGAGTGAACAATATCTGAACTATTCTGAGAGGTGCTAGGGCCATCACTGTGGCTCTTTTGAGTGGGTCACCCATCACGCTTATAACCAAGAAAATGAAAGAGACGCTTGTTTTAGGTCTGTCCATCTGTCTTCATCATAAGAGAAACAGAAAGCCCATTTGTGGAAGGGGACTGGCCAGAAAAACTAGTTACAAAGCTTTTGCTTTAGCTGCTTAGCTAATATCAGTCTCTCACAATCTTACCGGCCTGCCAATGCCAGACAAAAATCTCTGTGTGGACATGAGCACTAAGGGGCACATGGGTGACACATTAGCACTAAGACGATGATTTGCAATCTTCCCAATTTGCGTAGTGTGACATGGGGCAGATTTTTCTCGGGTGTTTTTTAATCAGAAGTAGCTTATGTGGTATGTGAACACTGCTTGTAAAGTCTGATCTAATGAGTCAGAAATGGACATGTGGCTCCAAACCAACTCCCCCCTTCTGACCAATCTTGCCCTGTTTACCTCCTTCACTCCCTAGAAATTATGCTTCCTTTCCATGCATGGCCTGAAAAGACTTAAGTGTGTACTTGCATGCTCTGTATACAAGCTGTATGTACATGCATACATATTTACATCAGTCCTCTCCGCCCCATCCTAATGCAAGGCCAGAGCATGTCCAAAGGCTGTCCTCAATATTTTGTAGAGAGAGTGTGCATGCTGACAAGTGTGTGAATGTGTGTGTGAGTGTGTGTGTGTTTGTGAAGGGCTAGGTGATGCAGAAAGCACACTCTGACAAACTAAAGGCTTTATACTTCTCACACACATTGACTCACAGGTACTTAGAGTTCTTGCAAATGCCTGTCTCGTCACAGCAGCAACCTCACAGAACCCGATGCAAAACTTAAAGCTGTAGACCAAGAGGATGAGGTTGTGCTCAGCGCTAAACTAATTTCATGTCTGCCTTATTAATACAGTAGAAGTAGAGTAGATAAAATGGTTAGGCTGTCCTTGAGCTTGCTAAATGAACTAGAAGAAAAGCAATAGCAGAAAAAAAGAATGCAGCACACTTTTCACGTTGTTGTTGGAAGGTAATTGAATTCTTTATTGACTTTTTCACAATTCTATTTCAAGTCTATTAAGCCAGGCAGAATTGCCTAATGTGGGCCATTAAAATGAAATTAATATTTTAAAAACAATTCCGGCTGTGCAAGTCTGCATTTCATTATGTCTATGGCATTGATTAAAATCCATCACCACTCATTTAGCTCGCTTTACCTGAATATTCCCCATAACAAAGTAATTATTGGAACCCAGATGTGTGCTACATCCAGTCTGTTGCCAATGCAAAGTAATTAAAATTAAAGTTACTTACAATTAGTCATTTTAGATCTGGACAATACCTTTTGCTGATACCTTTGTTGTTATTTTGTCATAGATTAATTGTTCATCTCTTTGTAAGTCGTGTTTTTTCAGCTTCAACACTGATATTCGATGAATGTAAACTTCAAATAATAAAGCAGCACCTCACAATTTCAAAGATATAAAATTAATTTTGAGTGTTTGAGTGGTGCGCCCTCTTTGTTAAGCTTTTTATTTGTTAATCTGTCAGTTTCAAAGAGGCTCTCATCGAGTGACTCAAGTGACTTAAACCCACCGGATGTGTTTTTCTCATCAGTGATGCCAGGCTCCCCGAGCAAAATCAATTGTGAAACATTTTCAGGGGAGATTACAAAGAAAAGGTTGAGATGAGAGATGCTGAATGAGAGTCTTTTGTTCAAGCTGTTTTCAAAACCAATAACTGATCATGATAAGGGGGTTCAAAGTGATTGTCATGTACAAAGCTAATGGAATATTTCATCCCAATGCAATAGAAACGGTTTGAAATACTCACTGCATCATAAAAAGAGTCAGCAGCCCTACTCTCTCTTCACACATGGTTAGGGTAAAGGGCTTCTCGCCAAGACACCGCTGGATGTTAATTATCTGAGATTGCATGATTCATGACGACACTAACAAAACGACAGGAAGATCAAGTGAAGAGATGAAGGGCCACGATGAGGAAACATATCCATGTTCCTCCCTTCGCTTGAGTCTTCTCCATTTTCAACCGCAAGTATTTCCCTGACACGGAAATACCGACTTGTATGTAATTATGAGGTTATGCTACCCACGACAGTCCGTCAACTCCCAACAAGTCCCAACACCTGCCATTATTTATTCATTGTTATTCTTACACCAGAAATAAACTGTAATTAGATATTGATTGCATAGTCGATTTGATGAATTAAACAAAGTACCCCCCAACTTCTTAATTTGATATATGCAGTTTAGGCTTGCTTGTATTGATCATGACTTTAATACTAACGTTAGGATGCTTTTATGTTTTCTCTTCAGTTTTCCACTCATTGCCATTGCCATAAACATACACATGCACAACAAACTCATGGTAGTCACATAAATTACATACAACGTCTCTCTAATGTCCTTGATGGGTCGGTGGATGCATTCTCTTTGCTCGTCCATGTCAGGCCTCCATTGTACTTGTTTTTTTATTTTATTTACAGATTTAAGTCACACTGGATATGTTTGTATCTCCAGCTTTATGTTTCCACTACCACATAGCCCCCCCCCCCTCTAGATTACCTGTAAAGTGCATCACACAATGCATCACACATGAATAACTCCTGGTTTCTCTCAATTGCACGCAGTTCGGCAGAATGTGTCGTCCCTAGGTGTCGCTAATCGAAAAGAAGGTAGGCATCTAAGACTACATAATTTTACTTTTTCTTGCAAATTTATTTACCTTGAGGTGTTTATAAAGAGCGAAAGCAAAAATTATTCTTCGGTGGCGAAGGGCTTATGGGTAGTGTCTCTCCGTTTTCCAAATCCTGAGTCTGCTTGTCTTGCTAATGATAAAGGGTTTGGGCTCTTTCACTGGAGGCTTGTGTATTCATGAGACACTCATGTTGCAGCACATCGCAGTGCCGCACATTATCTTTTCAAACACCCGATGTGAGCACTGCACATTTATACATACACTTGATTTTAATTTGGTGCAGAGCTTCCAGGGATTCTTGGTCCCGTTTTAGCAGATCAGGAGAAAAAGCAGAATAGGTTTAGGGGTGGTTTTTATATGCAGATTGACATTAGGCTCATCTCAGTTTAATCCGTGGCTCAGATGTAATGGCTGCCACCTCGCAAGCATCTAGGATTCAACCATTCAGCTGTGTGTTTCTATGACTGTAGCCAAGCAGGCATAGTGTACTGTATGTGTCAGAGGCTTATGTCACACAGCACAATAGAAGTGGTTGGGCGTCTTATTTCGTCTCCTTTTTTTTTTTTTTTATGAGTGGAAATGAGTCAAAGGATTGATGTGTTCCTTGCTGGCCACAGTCATGTGTGGACATTTATAACATGAAAATTCTCGACAGGGCTCCATTTAGGTGGGAAGTAGTTTGTCAGGGGGTAGCTTTTGTCTGGGGAAACACACACATGCTCGGGCCTTTGAATAAAATAAAGCACTTGGTCGTGAAATGTAGCATAAAAGACCGCCCATAATATTAAGATTGTTAACCATCTCAGGCACTTGTAACAGATGCTGCTACGTGCAGCGACCTCACTTGGCAATGTCACTCCTTATTTCCCAATGCCATCATTCATAGTTATTGCATATATTAATCCCTCCCCACCCCCTCATTTTTCTGCTATATTTGTTATCAATCATTTTGCTCAGTATTTTGAATTATTTCCATCACATGTTTATTGTTTAATTCCAGTATCACATTTTTTGTTGATGTTTGTTTCTTCTTCTAATTTGTATAGTAGCTCCTCAGGTTGCATTGTCCACTACCCCTTCTGTCCACGTTGCAAACAGCAAGCGAGGTAGGATCTCTGGTATTCATGCATTACCCCCCCCCCCCAGGTGATATCCCAGCCTTCTGACTGCATTAACCAATGTTTATGTTTAACTGTACTCCCCCTGACCGCTGCAGCTAGCACCCAATGCTCCAGCACACTGACTCAATGTTGCCAGCTTAGTGCTGGTCTGATGTGTTTCACTGTACAGAGCACACTCAAGATTTATTTGTCTATGGAACTGTTTCCAAAATGCTATAAATGTCCCTCGGAATCATATCTTTTCCAGTGCAAATAAAGTGGGTGCTTGAGACGACAACTATTTTGGGGATCATGTTTCTAAGATGAGAGACTTTTTGTTCCCCGCGTGTGCATGATTTATGACCTTAGCCTATTTCTGAAACGAAGAGATTATTTGTCTTCTGAGACTGCGTCTGCAAGACTGAGGTATAAAATGTAAAAGAGCTTACTGTATGCTTAGACAAGATTTTCTGCTATAGGTGAAAGGCAAGGTGGACAAAACTTGCTGCTCCTTCATTTTAAAGCCTTGTTGAATTGTTAGTGGCTGGACAGAAAGACATGACCCCAATAGAGATCTTTAATAACTACAATCCCTTGGACCAAAGCCCCATCCACCACCCTTCCTAGTCTGGATCATTAAGTGGGCTTTCTGCTCGAGCGCCTGCCGGTGAGTCTTAAGGGTCACATCTGTCTATGCCGTGGCACGTGGTGTTGGTGGGTGTTCGGAGTAGGAGACTGATCCTCGCTGTGAGTAAACTGTTCTAGAACCACATCCTTCCTAATATGCACCCCGTAGGCCATGGGATGCAAGTGATCATGGGATGCACCAGTCCAACCCCATGCACTTACTTTAGCTGACATAATGCTGCATAGGGGATAATGACATACTCTCCTCCAGCTGTAACTCAACATGCACTCATTGCTTTATCATCTTTTATCAGTAGGGTTTTAATCAAATGCTTTACATATATCATTGAATTTGTTATTCACAGCAATAGTGTTCCAGCATTCTCTTCAACAGATTCAAATTGTAAAAGTATAACTGAAAATAAAGATAAAATAATTATCTATACCTTGTTTATTATAATCAATGTCACCAGATGCCTTGAAATCTAAAATTTATTGGAAAGAGATCATTCACACCAGGGAAGCTAAAATCTTCCTTGTAGCCTCTAAGATAAAAGGAGTTCTTGTGCGTCCCGCCTGAGGAGGATTTCTCAATCTCAAATGCCTGTTAATAGATACTTGGATACGCTCTATGAGCTGGAGCTGAGTCATTTTATAGTTGCTCATGGTTGCTTTGGTTTTTCTTTTAAACCAATATCCTAAGAAATATCAGGCGAGATTGGGCAATTGATCTTTTTTTTAAGGTTTTTTGTACTGAGAGCTCATCATGTATTTCATTAGCGAAGGCTGTAATATGAAGCATCATTAAAGGTTCCATCCCATCACCTCAAACCAGATTGACCATGACATTTAAGAGATTAAATGACTAAACAAATCCCTCCCCCAAACACATCTGCCTGCTTTCTGCTGTGTGGTGTTCCCCATGTGGTTGTGTCTCTGTGCCATCATCTTGGAGTCTTCCTCAACTCATGTAATGGTGTGCTTGAAGTGACGTGATCTATTTGACGCCGTGCTTTTTTGTGTGGTGTTTTATTTTTTCCTAACTCTGGCTGTGCCCATGCCAGACTAATAAAGATTTAACCTCCTTATAATCACCTCCCCATCCACCTCCCTCTCTTCCCTCGCAACGCAAATCTCTTTGTTTAATCTCGCATGCCGTGACGCCTCGCTCAAATTCTTGCTAACCTCACCGCCGCAGCACTCGCAGCAAAAGTAACAATTCCAATACTCCCTACGGCGTCGCTCTCTCTCTCTCTCTCTCTCTCTCTCTCTCTCTCTCTCTCTCTCTCTCTCTCTCTCTCTCTCTCTCTCTCTCTCTCTCTCTCTCTCATTCTCCCTTTCTCCCCCTTCTCAACTCTCCTCCCCTCACACTTCCTCTTTTTATTGCAAGACTGTGAATGCTTTGGCCACTCCAACCGATGCAGCTACATCGAGCTGCTAAACACCGTCATTTGCGTGAGCTGTAAGCACAACACTAGAGGCCAGCACTGCCAACTATGCCAGCTGGGCTACTACCGCAATGCCTCGGCAGAACTGGACGATGAAAATGTGTGCATAGGTCAGTCCCCCACCCCACCCTGCTTTCACCCAAAACACCTCACCTCATCTAAATGTCACCAGGGAAAAAGTCACCTTTCACTGCCCTACTCTGCTTCATCTTCTGAACACCTTTCTGCCTCCATGTCTTTATGTGATCTTCAAATCTCCCTGTTTGTTTCTCCTGCTGTCACACAACCTACTTGTCAGAATGAGTGGATAATGGAGGATAATAGTCACTAAGTTCTTTAGATACGCACAAGCTCTTTGAATATCTTCAAACTGGCTCTTGTTGACCCAGTATTACAGTTAGATTCTAGCTGCAAGCTTGTGTTTGTTGATGTAGAGAGTCATAGTTGTTTGTAGCTGCAGTCTTGTATTTGAGGACTAAACTGCTTCAAACATTAATTAACAGAATGAGCTAAATTGTAGGTCAATATAAATGAGCGCAGACTAATGGAAACACCTGAAATAGGAACGTTAATGGTCTGATCATAATTGTGTAAAAGCTGTGATTTTTGCCTCTTTATTTTTGTGTCAGGCGTTTTGCTCCCTTACCATAATAAATATACTTGTTTAACGTTTTCGGAATTCTTCTCAGAGGCAGGCGCGAAAAATTATCTACGTTTGTATTGTAAATCTGAAAGCGTAAAGACTGGAAGCAGAGGGAACAGCTGACCTGGCAACCTTTACAAAGTCTGTGTACCAGCATCTCTTAGCTCACTAATTAAAAAGTGAGATCTTATTTTTAATCAAAATGAAATATTTTCATGAGGTTATTTGCAGACTTATTTTTGGATCCTTGTTGTCCACTTGACATTGCCACAGAGTCAAGCAAGCTGTTTGCACATTTTCCTTATCTTAATACTAAGCAAACTGTCTTCTTGCTCCAGCTACTTATCAAGCATACTTGTAAAATATGACAATCGTATGTAATCTTTAAATAAATGCATAGTGTATAAAGAACCCATATATTGGTTTTATTGTTTACTACTAAATTAATTATTAAATCATTTATCTTGTAGCACTTTGACTTATACTTAATAAATAAAAATAAAAGCAGATAAAACATTTTAACGCAGCGTTACTGCTATTTTTACTGTGACCTTTATGGAGACATTCAAATTCTGTGTAAAAGTGTGTGAAAACTGCATTTCACATGGTTCCTAAGGCAGTCACTCGGCTCCCTATTGGATTGTTTAGCTAGCATGTGTGACTTCACAGCACTCAGTGGCAGGTGCGTTTGTGAGTCCTGAGGCGGGAGTCTGACAAGCAACAAGAGTTCCACGAGAAATGTCGCATTGGAGTCACACTGCCAGTCAGAAGTGCCACGCAAATGCATATGTCTTATACGTGAAATGGCCTCGGGAGTAGCAGCTGAAAACCGTCAAAAGGAGTTAAGAGTCACTGAAGCACCGGCTTGTGCAAAGCCCGCCGTCAAACTGCCTCTCTCTTATTGACCCCCCCATTTGTCACTTGCCGTCACCTCTCGCCTCCTGCCTGACCCCCGGATGTCACTGGAGTGCAGCCACGTGCAGCGAGCGCAGTCACAGAAGGTGCAACGTGATGGTCAGTTGCTGTCAAAATAAGTGTCGCTTTGACTGTAGAGCTGCTGTGAAAAGCTGGAAGGTCATTTAAGCAGAGAACAGTGGGGACTTACAGGTTGCTTTTTGTAGGGGAGGTAGGATATTTCGCATCTAAATGTGGCCAATGATGTCATCTGTTAACAAAAAAGAGGCATCTAAATTTTGGGCTAAAATCTTGAGTGTTAGAAAAATATATTTACGTCATTAAAAATCAGAGAGAATTAGGAAGAGTATTACAATAATGCCCATTTCAATGTACTCTCTGTGACATCATTCCTCTAAAACCTTAACTCACTATTGTCTTCATGCTACTTCCCATCTGACACCTACTCGTCCCATTTCTTCTTTTTCCACCCTCTCTGTCGCTACTTGAATGAATGACTTTAATAAAATCATGTGCAAGTTAGATTCATCTTTAATCAGTGCTACTGATAATGCTTGACATATCTGCTCATTGCATGTTATATATTTATATATATCACATGTTATATATCTTTATATCACAGTAAAAATGTTATGGTATTTACAAATATATGCTATAATGAATACAATGTCTTCATTCATCAAAGGTCAACTTCACTCTTTTCTCATTCTCTCTCCATTGCTGTTGAAATGGTTGCATTTCTATTCACAATTTTTTAACTTGAAAATTAATCAATAATTAATAGTCAAGCTATTATATGAGCTTAAGGAGTGTGGTCCTGACCACACCAGGAAGTCAAAGCACCACTCTGTTTCCAGCCTGTGTGTGTATTTGTGTGTCTTGTTTTTCCAGAGTGTAATTGTAATCCCATTGGCTCAGTCAATGGTCGCTGTAATGGCACAGGATTTTGTATTTGTAAGGAGGGCACTACAGGGCCTAAATGCCACGAGTGTCTACCCGGCTATTTGTGGGACAATGGCTGCAAATGTAAGTAGAACCGCGAACCTCTTCCACAGCTCTCGTCTGTCCTCCCCCTCATCCCTGTTTCTCTCTGCAATCCTTTCTGAATCTGTTCTTTCTGTGTGGTTTCTGAGCTCTGGCTGGAGGAATGTGATGCACATACGCAGAGCTGCTCAGCCGCATTACCAAAAAGCGACGAAGCCCCTGACATGAGCCAAACCGCTACATTTGATTCACCAACTTAACCTGTATGTCACACTTGAGGCTGCGATGTTAACTATGTAATTTCAGCAGGTTCCCCTACACGGCTCAAATTGAGAAGGAGCAGAGGCATGGCAGAATGCAGTAACTGCTCAGTAACTCTGTTATCCAGTCATGTTGCACAGCAACAAAACAACAGCTGAGTCAATATTGACTGTTTGACGGGCCACCTGTGATCTGTTTGAATTGCCATCACCCCCTCACCAGTCAACAGCAGGACAATGTCATCCAAAGAGAACACGGGTCATTTTCATTTCCAGACATTTTATTACTGTCAGACATTATATTTCACTCTGGTCATTTAGCAACCCACAGCCTTTTTATTTTTGTTATTATTTCAAATTACAGAAAAACTTTTATCAAGTCAAACTTCAGTATGAAACCTACAGGAGTTAGCCATTAGCAATGATGAAGTTTATTCGCCTAATGGGAAATTCATACTCTTTTTTTATTTGCACACATATCATGTAGATGATTCGACCTGCTCTGTTAAATGTCTAGCATGCATAACCTATAACCAGCTAATAACTGCTGCAGATTGCCAAAATATGGTATATAGTACCTTTGAAAAAGTACTATATACCATAAAGTGCTAAAGTGCTAAAGTGCTTTGACAGACAAGGCAAGAAATGGGACAACTTTGACAACAAAAACTAAAGCCATACAACCAAACAATATTTGAGATTGAAGAACTAAAATCAAGGACAAAAAACAAAATACACAGTATAGGTGTTATAAAATCAAAATATGAAGAAAAGTCAAAGTAATGGTCAATGAATAGAGAGAATGGAAATGATGTGAAAAATAAAAGCAAATCAATGTAGCAAAGTAATAAATAATAGATAAACTGAAGACAGCCAAAGGTAATAAAAAAGATTTTTTTAAAATAAAACAATGACATCTCATCCCTGGGGTAATATCACAGAATAACACTGAAACACAAGGGCAAAAGGATTTTTTTTTTTTAAAAGGGGTTGAAGAGAATCAGACAGAATCAAAGAATGATTAAAAGAAAATACAGAAACAATTAAAAATAAATTAACATCTTAGTCTCACAGTAAGTTTATAAACTAATAAATTCAGGGAATAAAGCACAGTATCCCGCAGGCTTGTTTAAAAAAATCACATAAAAATTTATAAGATTTGAAATAAATGAATAAATAAATATTTGATGTCACTCCAGCTGCATTTTTCTGACTCCTGTTAATCAATATCAGTTATCTCAATGAGATGACAGGATTTTGAATGATTAATTTCCTGTCCTCTCTTTGCTCCTTTTGGTGTCAGATGATATCCAGTGTAAAATTATGAACGTCAGCAATTACTGTAAAAATGTGTCTTCTTCCAGTGATGTGTGTATAAAATGTCTGATCCTGAAATATTCTTTTATCTGCTCAGATATCTGTCATATTAAAACAGCCAAATCAAATTAGATTTTGTGATCAATTAGCTTGAAGAAGCGACAATTATATACTAAGAAGGAAAATGCAGAAGGAAAGCATGGTAACAGATAGTATAGTATAAAATCAGATGCAAAATACAGCATGGTAAAGGCATCATTTAGGGAAAGCTCAAGTTCAGATGTGCCAAATTTAAATCTTCTTTTTAAACTTTTGATTCGTTGACTTTTATATAAATTGGGGCAAATTCAATGTTGGAATATTTCTAAAATAACAGGGTGATGCTTTTTGCAGGAGCTGCTGTTTGACATAGGTTGTGTTCAACAATATCGAGAGAATTACACCATTATAAATGTTAAAGAGGCCCAAGAGCAGACTCACTACCCAGGATGCTTTGCAGCCAAACACTTTGCTGTGTTTTTTTGCTACTGGTTGTTGAATAGAGAATGGCTTCAACAACATGTAAATGAGCACACTCTGTAAAGAATATGTAGGATGGTGAAAACTGTCTTCACAACATCCTAATAATAAAGTTGACAGTATAAAATAATATGTAACATGCAACAATTATGTTATAAATAATACTAAATAATATTATTTGTTTGAAACATATTTTTTAAATATTTTTGTAGCATTATCAATACAGAGTATAAAATGAAGAAAAATTAATTTAGTGGTAACTCACATAGATGGGAGTTCATCAAAATGCACTGATTGTGATTCATGTATTCAACATGAATATCCTGGGTGCACTTTGTCAGCATGCATGTTTTAACACCAAAAGTATGGATGAAGGCATGTGTTGGTATGACACTCGTCCATTTATCTCATACAGTAATGACTGCATGTACAAAATCTGCAGCATAGGGTTCTGGAACAGTGTGAATGTTGAATGTTGAAATAGAAATAAGTAATAAGGAAAATTTTAAAAAGCGAGTGAAAAAAGATAATAATAAACAGATGGGATAGGATTTTATTTGGGAGATAGCTACACAAATATTCTAAGATAAAGGAAGAAAAGGCACTTAATGTGAGAAGAATATGGTTTTACACTGGTTAAATTATCTGATCCAGCAGCGAGAAATCTTAGTCTACAAATACGTATGTAAAATAAGGAAAACAACATTTAAAAGAGAATTAATTTCACATTTCCAGATCTACATTTTCTTTAATCCATAATTACAAAACAATTTGTGGTGTTTGAATGTAGAGATAAGAATACAAACCAAAAAAAACCAAGCAAATATTTTTCTATGACCTGATTATAGTTTCTCACCAACCATTAAGTACATTAGTAATGTATTTTCGTAACATTGACGGAAAAGCCGGAATTGTCACATTTCTGCGCAATTTATCCTGCAAAATCTTTAAGACGGACACATCTGAAATGATGGCTACTGAAGGAGCTTCTCATCCCCAGCTTTTCTTCTATAGTAATAATTCTAGAACTTTTCGGTGTTGACCTTCCCTTTCTTCCTCACTGCTGCAGTATTTATGGTGTGGACCAGAGTCTATCTGCATGCAGACAGAGAATGCAATTAAAACTCAAATCTCTTCTCAAACACAGCACAATCCCAGACAGGCACACCTAGTTCATCCATCGTCTCTCTAAATATTATCATTCATATCAAAAGCAAACGCTACAAATCTTGTCATTTACTGCCAGCGCTGGCTGTGTTTACACGCTGAAAAATAGTTAACGCAAGAGATTGAAGACAGATGAAGGTGCAGAGCTCTCTGAACAATTGAGTTGACCCTGATTGAGTATAAAGGCTTTCATCACTCATCTTTACAACACTCATCTTTCGTGTATTAAACACATAGCACCATTACAGTTGTTTTAGAGCGACCCTGCCCCTGGAACAGAGAACAAGCAAACACAGTGAAGTTTAGAGCCTTTTAATTGATGTGCCTATCTCCCTCTCAGTGTTATATTAGCTTTTATCTCAGTGTCGCTGCCCTAAATCTTTAACAAACTTATTGATGCTCTTTTTAAATATAAATACCTCTGTTTCATTATGGCAGTCATTAGCATCGCTTAATTGGCAGTGAAGCCTTATGTCTGCAGGGATTCGCCATTACCTGAACTTCCCGTTGAGGTCAACAGCTTGCTATGCAGTGTTGGACATCAAGTAGAATTAATTTTCAGGCAAGGGCTGGCAATTCACCTTAATGATAAAATTCACTTTCAGCGTCTCACACTAAATGTTAACAAGCCAACAATGTCTGCTTTTCTCTTCAGAAGTTGCTGAGGGGTGACTTTCTGAGTGACAAGTGTCTTCAAAAAATGTTCTCTTTGTTCAATTTGTTGCACTGTTTGATTTCTAGTTTCTGGAACACTGGAGCAACATTCTCCTACCGATAGCCATCTTTTGATATGAAGTCAACTTAGTATTTCAACATTAGTGTATTGCAGTTTGATACTTGCACAAGATATTCATTGATGAATTTACTTTTAAAATAAAGCACAGACAAAATGTGTCCTGGCCACAGATTCAAGCTAATGTGTTTGGTAAAGTTGTTTAAAATTAACACATTATCAACACGAGATTACTCAGTCCTTGTTTTACATTATACATGAATATCAGCACTGACAATTATCGGTGTAGGTGATTGTTGATTGAGATTAATCAATAATCATAAAACCAGGATTGAAATTACTACAAATGTCATGAAGCTGTTCCTGAGTCATTTCCACTTCAGGTGCAGTAGGAGGCTGCAAGTTTTCAAGTAACATTATTTTACTTGAACATTGCTTTACAGTCATGCTCTAGCCATGTTATTTGGACTGATTTTAATTTGAAAATAAATGTTCAAATGATAATTTTACATAAATTTAGAACATAACATTAAAAGAAAAAAATATCCCCAGAAATAGGCCCTCACATAAATGATAATTTTGTTATTATTATTATTATTATTATTATTAGTAGTAGTAGTAGTAGTAGTAGTAGTAGTAGTAGTAGTAGTAATTTTATTATTATTTCTACTGCTACTACTACTACTACTATTATTACTGGAAACAAGATGTGATGTGATGGAGGACTACATTTAAAAGTCACTTTAAGAGCCAGAGCCAATCAAAACGTGTTGGAGTATTTTTATGAATTTTGCTGTCTCCTGAGATTAAAACCAAACAATTGTTTTTCTAGCGCTCACAGTAAAGTCATATATTGATGTGGTATTTAAGATTCTTTGTAGCAGTTGAACTGGTCATGGAATTGATATAAAACTGGTAGAAGAAATAAAGATTTAAACAAAGATTGAGTTCAGCTGTCTCATTTGGATGGAGTTGTGCATGGTAATTGCCGAGCTGTGGCCTGAAGCGAAACTCACTGAGCCAAACAGCAGCTCTGTCCTCTCCAACAGAACAGACGTGGCACAAATAGGACTCACAGAGTCAACGTTTCTTAACAAGCCTCCCATCAAAGACTTATTTGGCTATTCCTGCGAGGCAGCCTGCATTCAATCCTCGGCATTTGGAGAGAGGTCTGATATTTGTTTGTGTGATATTTACGACCCATAGAGTTCAAAGATTGCTCACCACATTGTTTTCAACTCCCATAAAGGACTGAAATGGGCAGAAGTGGTCCCTGTGTTTATCACTATTTATTTGTCTCTGTTGGTTTATTAGTTTGTGCAGCGCTACTTTGTTTGCCTCCAGCTTGCTTGACAGCTTGCCTCCACTGGGAATAGAGTGGCCTCTGCGTCTCAGCTCTAAATATACACCAATTTTCACCTGACGTTCAGTTGATATAAAGTCACTACTGTGTGGGGGAAAGCCTTTCAGGCTTCGAGGAAACAGAATATTTCTGTGCAATATATATATACTGCATGTATGATATAGCCAATGTGACGGTGCTTTAGTCAACAAAATGGAGCGATTAAAATGGAATGAGCTCATACTATAGGTAGATATGTGTGCATGTATATTGATTAAATATTAACACTATTCTCACACAGTAAATACGAAGCTTGTGGAGCCACATAGTGACAATTTGCAGTTTAGCTAGTATTAATTTTTTGTTACCATTTCTTGGTGAGGAGAAATTATGAACTCACCAACAGACTCCAAGAAGTCACCAAAGTCACCCAGAAAAAAGGTGTGGCTAAAGATACCCGTGAGGATGGTATTGATGTTCTCATCTAACTTACGGGAAGAAAGCAAATAAGTGTTTCCCTAAATAGCAAATTGTGCCAAGCTTAGGAAATATCTGGAATAAAATACCATTGCCCTTGAAGAAAATCAAAGATTTTGTTTGTGTGCCGTAAGTGATAATTTCTTATGTCATAGCTTGGAGCTAATTGGTAAATCACAAAAAGAAGGTTTTAGATGCACTTCAAGTTTAAATCCTCGCGCATGTTGGATTCTCATTTTTTTCTCCTGTCTTTACATCCCATCACAGCCCGGGTGTGTGACAACGAACTCCTGCGCTGCCAAAATGGCGGGGTCTGTGTCAACAACCTCCACTGCAACTGTCCCTCGGCCTACACGGGTCTGCAATGTGAGAAGCCCCGCTGCGAGTCGGAGCTCGGGGGTTGCAGGGGATCAGATTCAGGCCAGGCCCCCTTGATGCCCTCCTCCTTCACCCTACTGCTGCTGCTGCTGGGCTCAGCCTTGCTGAGAGAGATCCTCTGCTGGCCCACTGTGCTCTAAAAAGACCCATGACGTGGTGGGAGTGATAAACGTCCCGCTGCCTACACGTTACCCTCCCTTCAGCCTTTTCAAATAATCAACCATTAAACAAAAGAACCATTATGAGCTTTCTGGAGTGTACTGTACTGAGCTTTTCCGCCACCAGACTCAATTGACACTCGCACTGACAATAAAGGGAATGTGCCAGACCAATGAGTGCAAAAGCTTTTCAGTTAATTTCAAAGAATATATATAAATGACAAGAAAAACAAAACATATATGTCTAACAAATCTGATATTATTAAAAACCATGAACTGATCATTTGCTGAATAAGAGTAAAAGGAAAGAAAAGATAGCCCCTGCCCCCTTGAAGCCATACCAGGTACTTGAGCTCCTTCTAGTTTGAGAGGGGATAACTGAAGATGACAGACTTGCTCCCTCGCTCTCTTATTGCCACGGCAACAACAGCTGCAACCATTCAGTTCTTGCACGAGCCAACAGTGGCCACCTATCCCCTACGGGTTGCTTCTGTGAGTTAATGCTGGCTGGATGGACTGAAGCAATCTCATAGAAACTGTCCTCACTAAATGGCGACTACTGGCTTCTGAAACATAGGTGTTCACCGCAAACAAAATGAGGAGGAAATAGAAAGCATTCTTTGCTGTCAGTGCATTGTGGATAGAAGGAAACCTTTCTGGAATGCCACTTTGTGACACAAAAACCTTGCCCATGTCAATTCTCTCCCTTGCTTTCTGTCTCTCCTTTGAGCTCTATCTCATCCTCCCTCCTGTTCGTCCTCCATCCACTTTCCACCCTCCAGCCACCGATCTCCTCGCAATGCTGCCACAGACCTGTGCTTTTGTGAACGTTACTCTGTAAACCATTGTTGGTTGAAAGATTCTTTTGTCCAATGTTAGTGATGCAAATGTGTAAGAAGCCCTTCCCCCGTCCCCCTTTTCTCTCCTCCAAAAAGATACTCCAATAAAGCTGTCTGATTCTTTTCTCTTAGAAGCACCACGTTCCCTACAGTCCTGGTCAGAGAGTAGTTTTCACCAGAGCAGTTGCGACATGAATAGAATCCATCGGTGTACTCTTTTTCTCGACAGAGTAAACAAAAAAAGATTCATGTAGTCCTTTTGTATCTTTGCCGAACTGTGACTAAAAAAAGGCAACCTTTAATGTATCTATTTATGACATCCGAATGCAAAAGCAACTGTTTATTGTTTTATTTTTGTTTCCTTTTCTTTCATTCACATTCATTACTTTTAGTGCAGGTAATTTTCCTTTGTATTGGCAAAGTGCTGACATCAAAGAATATCAGTTTACATATACAGTATTAATAATGTGTAATAAAATCCCACCAAAGGACATTCTAAATGTTTTGTTTTTGCTTTAACACTTGAGAATTTAAGTGAATAAAAGTTTAAAAATCTGACTTTGTTCATTTGCTGATTAAGATTAAAGATTAAATCAACTTCATTAGTCCCTGGAGGGAAATTATTTGTCCACTTTAGAGTCAGTTTGTGCTGTTTATCACATGCATAGTATATACAGTATGTGTGCAGGCTTGCGACACATACACACCCACACACAAGGGGCCCCCAATGAGCAACTTATAAAGGGGACGGTGCCTTGCTCAAGGGTACCTCGGCAGGTTCACACACTAAAATGTTTTGCCTGACATGGGTCTCAAGCTGGCCACCCTCCGGTCCCCAGCCCAAGACTTAGTGGGCTGAGCTACTGCCGTGCCCTGCCGCCGCCCCCACAGATCACAGGTAGGTAAATCATTTTGGGGTGGCTCTCAGTGGAGAAGCAAAGTCAAGGTAATAAATTCCTGCAGAACACCAAAATCATATAATTATTATAATTTTCATCTGGTCGTTATCATCTGAGTTTGAGTGTCTCAGATTTGTTAGTGTATATCAGGAGATCACAACCAACAAATTATTATTATGTGTGTTTGCAACACAATATGCACACTGAGAGAGACGTGATTATCAGCATCATGATTTATGGAAATTACAAATCTAATACTAAAATTTAAAAAAAAAAAAAAAATATTCCTAGATAAGTTTCTCTGTGTAGATCCATCCATTTAATTGTAATCGAGACAACTGTAATTGTCTCATTTACAGCTACTTCTTCCGCTTTGCAGGTCATAGGTATTCTGGAGCCTCTGGAAATGTCGCCAGTGCATTGTAGAGCCAAATGAGAGACAATTACTCACAACAATGGACAAATTACATTTATCAATTCACCTAAACTTCATCTTTTTGGAGGTGGGGTGAAGCCAGAGAGAACCCACACAGAGATACAAACTCCTCACAGAAAGGACTTGAACCTGGAACCTTCTTGCTGTGAGGCGACGGCGCTACCCACTGCACACCGTGCCTCCCAAACAATCAAACTCAAGAAATGAAAATATAACCTTTGTGAGTCACAATCACAGAATTAACAATCCTCCCATCACTGTGTGCATCAGAATTGGTGACATTTTTATTTTATATATGATAAATTTAATCTGGCAAAGATTTGTTTCGGTGGCATGCATTCTCTGAGGCTGAATTAAAAATTTAAACATATTGATGTTGCCCGGAGAGTATACAAAGTCTGTGTAGTGCATCTGTTCAGACACTTGACACTTCATCTATTACCTGAAATATTCAAACCATTGCCCCAACTAAACAGTTTTAAAACTTTGACTCCGAGGACCATTCGATTATTGTACCAATATTCGTCTCAATAAGACAGTAGGTAGCAATTGGAATACACTTTTAATGAATGGACTTTTTGCTACAGTAAACCAGGCATTATGCTGACATGAAGCCTGACAATTTCTTTGAATGCCTGTTCTTTATTTCTCACAGTATCTCATCATTCTCATAAGTCTCAAATGATTTGTCTTAACTCCTGCTGTCAGTGTCCTCACCTGTCAATCATCTTGCTGCTGTCTATTTAAATGGGATTCTCTCTGTACTTCTATTTTGTTCATGCTGATGTTACAGACTCCTCCCACCAGCCCATCACCAGCCAGTCTTTGCAGCCAGTCTCACCAGTGTCTTTATTTGCATCATCTGTCTCAGCAGTCACCGGCCACCACCACCATCAGTGCCTGGGCTCTATTGGAAGATTTATCCTGCTGCTCAGACAGATGTCTTTCAAGAACTAAGAAAAACTAAGAAAAGCTTACGTGCAAAGGACTAAATGATTGTATATCATCTGCTGCAAAACCATTTGTCCATGTTTTTCTTTCCTCTATAAACTTGATTTGCACAGCTTTTAATGGCAATACAATAATATTACAGGACATCAATACTGATTGTACAGATTTTTTGTCAGATTTTAAGATCAGTGAAATTTTACATTATTATGTGTATCGGATCCACAGTTATCTAATCCAAATCACCCCCCCCCCAAAAAAAAACCCGATTTGATTAATTTTTAATGTATGACATACAGTTATAAAAATGAAAAAGCCTTTCATTGGCTTTGTACTTGATTTGATGCTGTTTCTTTTCTCTTGTCTTATTTTTTTTATAGTTTTTTTTATTTTATTTTTTTATTTAAGATATGGTTCCATGTCTTTAATATTTTATTTCATTCAAATTACATAATTTGTGTGATTGCTGTCATTTTACCAATACTGAGGAGGGGTCTGAATAGAGAAAAAGCACATAAAGTACCTGTATTTGATACAACACCATTCTATTAAAAACTCATTCATTATAGATAAAACTAACTTAAACAAAACCTCATTCTCAACAGTTGTGACACCAACCAGGTACATTCATCCAAAGTCACTTATTTGTCAAGGTCTCCTACAGTGGCCCTAATTTTAACCATGTGTTCAGTCCAGGTGTTAATGCACCATGCTGTGTGGAGAATTAAAATAGACTTGATGCTGCTTTGGGAGAGCTCTTCATCCCAGATATCTCACCCCAGCAGCTGTTGACTGACCCAACCAGGTAGCATCACTGAAATTCCTCGGAGCTACCATCGTCTGCCAGTGGATTACCTCTACCCAGTGGAGCGCTTGTGGAAGACACTGGTGAAAAGTGTTCAAAGGGGCTATGACTGTGTTATAATTTATCCCTAAATGAAAAAGTCAATAGCATTTACAAAGACAACAAATTCCTTAGCATCAGTGCTGAAATTAGCCTTTTTGTGTCACTGGCAGATCATCATGAATGAAGAAATAAGGTGAGGAAAAAAGAAAATAAACCTCTAAAGCTATACATTTTTAGAGATTTATCCAATAATAATTTATGGTTAGCCCTGAATAGCCATTAACACAAATCACTAAAACCCACTTCTTATGGTCTGTGTATAAATTATTGATGGTCACGTTGTCTGAGTTCAGCATGCCCAAATGTAAGCACAAATATCAATACACTATCCAATATATCATGACTTCAAACCTTGCATAGGCTAGTGAGCCAAAATGCCTCCTGATGTATCTGTACATGAGCCATCCATTGTTTGTTTTGGATTCATTCTGTAACTATGAACACATTGAAATGTAAATGAGCACACAATTCAGAATGGGCCACTAAATCACATGGCAATACAAGCAAGAGTGTTACTTCAAAGCAGAGCATGGCTAAAGAAGTAAAAGCAAAAATGTTGAAGTTGCTGTGCAGGGATTAAATATGAATGAGTCCAATGTACAGGGAAAGGTCAAAACTGTAGAGAAGTCCAAATACAGTCAAACGGTACCCACAGGGTAGCAAGTCCAAAACACAGGAAGTACAGGTTTGGTTCAGTGTATAAGACTACAAACACAACCAATAGGAGGCTGAATTAAAGATATGGTCTAAGTCAGCAACCAAGAAACATATGAAAGACAATGAGAACACAAGGACACACAAAACAAACAGGAGATTTGACACACAATAAACTGACAGCCAGTGGCTGGAAAGATAGAGAATAGATACACAAGGAGAAGAGGCTAAGGATGCACAAGTGAAATCAATCAGGGTGGGGCTGATGACAATATTGTGGTTTCACGAAAGATTTCAATGTTGCTGAACTCTGCTCGACTTGTTTTCAACTCGTCTTGGGTTTGATTAAGAGAATATTTCAAACAAGCCAGAACTGATCAAATACTGCAAAACAAGATGGTCTTTGTGACGTTAATATTGTGTCTGTGGAGTCTGGTCATTGCATCATGGAGTGATATAAGAAGAACTTAAGCATTCAACATTGAGGATTCTTTATACTTTATACCTGATACTGTACTACTGCCAGATCGCTAAATGACAATCAGAGTACAGTATCTTGGTTGTGAAATCTTTTGTTGAGGTACGTCGAAGATATAACTTATCCATAAAGGTTCAAAGATCACAAGGTTAGAGCTCATGAGTCATTTTCTAACCTACAACTGTAAACACAAGGCCAAAATCAAAACTGTTATCAGTTTCTACCCATCACCACTGAAAATTGAAATGGGATGCATAGTGGCATATACAATAAAAGCAGAAGACTCTCTGTTGTTGGTTGTATTGTCTTACTTCTAATTTGTGTCACGCTTGTTTATATGAAATATGAACAGTAGATGTCAAAGGATAGCCATCAATCAAATCACAGTGAATTTTCATCTCTCTAAAGTCTTTCACTTTGAAATCTGCCATCGATATAGAAACATTTTTCTAATATATTGAATAAGAGAACATTAAATTGTTGAATTTGAAAACAGTTGGATTTGTTCCCATTTTGAGTGTCAGTGAAAACAAGCATAAGAAGACATCCATTATATTTGATTGAGAATTATCGACTTGGCCCAAGCACTCTTTTTCCAGCTATGATTGTGATGTGTTTGTTTGTTTGTTTGTTTGTTTGTTGATCAATACACATATTGAACCACTCACAGACCTTATTGATCAGTTTTTCTTTTTTCTACAGTAGGCACTGAGGGGTATCTCCATGCTGAGACCAGACAAACCATATGTCAGTTAATGGATATTGTTGCTGCTCAGCAAGAAGCCATCACTGAGCTTGACAGAGAATGTCTTTCCCTTTGGAAATGATTTCCTCGAGGAGCCAGAAGTTTTTTATTTGAATTCACTCTGGCAAAATCTTTCTTTGTAAAGTACATTAGCACCGTAATCGCAATGCTTAGCTAACTAATGAATACTTTCTAGGCTCCATTTTTCAACAGGGCAGATTCCTTTGGAGACTCGAACACCTGAGAGTTCTCCTGGTGATGTTGGTGGGGTAATGCGTCTTCCTGATACTAATGAACTGTTATGCATCAAAGATTCTTACCAGGCTAAAACACAAGGGTTGTATCATTCTTTTCATGGGAGACATACCAAATAGCCACTGTAGGATCACAGTATATTCTTTAAGGTAGGTACTTTTTTGCCATGATTACATTGATGCCAATGCAAACACAAAATAAGGGTTATTTGATCCTACTTTTTCCCGATATTGTACATTTACTTTTAAGTCTGTGATGCATTGTTTAGCCGTTTAATAAAATCTGATTAATTGAAATGTATTTAATTAAAAAGAAATATTTTCTTTAATTTTCCCTTACTCATAGACTCATAAAGTGCAATGATCATTTTGGAAGGAGCCGAGTATGAAAAAGTAATAATATTATTTATTATGGTCGTGACTTTTGAGAAGTAATCCGGATGCTACGTTCCGCACGTCTGGATGCAGTGCACCAGGATTAAGTTAATTTATTAAAGGAACCATTTTTTTTGTCGATATGAGATGATCAGAGAAACTGCACATGACTTTCTAATTTTGTAAACTCATTAAATTAGAAATTCAGGACCAAGAGGTGACGAATCACCCACATGAGGTGAGGTTTTTCATCAGCTATAAAAGTTAAAACTCTCAACTTTTCAGCACATAGCACAGGAGTCATTTAATTACTTTTGATTGCCCACTTGCACAACCAGTCTCTTTCCAGAGGGGCACCATGCAGTTTTGTTGCTTCTTCGAGGCAACGATGAAGCACACACCTGTATTCATGAGTCTGCGTGAGATCAGGGCCAAACTGCCTCAGTAAGCTGCTGTTTGGTACAACTCACATGTCTATGCTATACTAAACAGAAAGAAATAGAGACCTTTATTATTTTTGAATTAATTACACTTGGGATTACCTGCTATTTTACATCAACACGGCTGCCATTATAAAGGTCTTTTGAGCACAGCGAGCTCATGCCCACACAGTCTGGGGAAATGGTCTTACAAGGCTAAAGTGGAGACACCTGTGTGGGCAGAGCTCAGCAGAGCTGTGTCTTTAAAAAGCCCAGAAGTCATTTCACACTGACCTTATCACATTGAGCAGCACCCCAGTCCTCTTTTGTATTGGATTTTAATGTGAGTTTCTTCATGTGTCTATAATATTATATTAAATTGTTTGATTTGAAAATCTTATAGCTACCTGGATTGAATTAAAACTAAAAATCGCAGTCACCCAAATTGTCACATAACGGTGGTTATCAACTCATCAACCGATTACCCAATGAGGCCACTGACCAACATAAAAGGGGCGTTGTTTTGAAGCATATGATCAATCCATAATGTGGATAAGGTAGGAGTAGCAGCAGAATGACATACTTCACAAATAAGGAGCAATAATTTTGCAACAATAAGAAAAAGTGGAACAGGTAATTAAAGAATAAAGCAAACAATTGCTGCACCAGTCAGGAAGAAATGTTAGCAGAGGATTGTGTGCACACACAAGTATGTGTGAGAGTGTGTGCAGGTGTGTAAGATGATGGAATGTGTAAATTGAATGTTAGATTGCATTGCAGAGGCAGAGGAAAGAAAGTGGGTAGCTCTGTTCCCTCACAGCAAGAAGGGCTCTGGGTTTCCATTTTTGTCTGTGTGGAGTTTACATGTTCTCCCCATGTCTGGGTGGATTCTCTCCGGGTTCTCTGGCTTCCTCCCACCTCCAAAAGCATGCAGTTTAGGTGAACTGGTCACAATTGTCCATAGGTGTGAGTGTTTTTTTTTGTCTATGTTCTGGTGACATGTTCGGGTCGTACCCCACTTCTCACCTTTAGCAAGCTGGGATAACCTCCAGTAACACCTCTGACCTGTAAGGCAGATAAACGGTAGACGAGACAATTAGGGTCACCATGTCCACCGGAAAATGGATAGATGGACAATGTATATCATAGGGTCTATAGTTTTTATGGCTCCAACAGTTACATTGGTTAAAGTATAACAAGCCTCCTCATTTAAGGCCTGTGTGGACAAGTGGCTTAGGACTGCGACAAACCCATGAAAGTGCTCCGTGAGAGCATTTGATACTTTTTGGTTACATTTAGAAATACCCATAAAATACATATACAAATGCCCCATATGCATCTAAGTTTGAGGCAGTGCAGAACATTTTTGGAACACTGAGAACATGACTCCTGCAGGTATCACTGAACACACGTGGGTGAAGCAGCTCACAGAGGGATGTCAGTTCTTCAGATGAAAATTTATCTCTCCTAGAGATGTTCATCTGAAAAACACCAAGAAGTTTTGATAGTTCCTGAATCGTTCTGCACTTCAGAAGAATCCTCGCGCGATCCACTTTCCAAGATCAATAGCGGCACCATCAAATGGTGCTGCCATTTTTGGCCAGAATGAGTACTTTTATAGCTGAATAATGACTAACCTGCTCCAGATCAGGTTATCCATTCATAAGTTGCCATGGTAATGTATGATGGTAAGAAGCAAGCCACCATCATCACTCTGAAAGACCAGAGTTAATCCTGTAGTTATCTTCCTAACCCCAAATCGTTCTTCGTATTGTAGGGAAGCACATCAGCCTCTCGTCATGGAAAATAAGTAACTGAACCTAATGGTGCTGGGATTTGAAGTAACGGACCATTTTCATGTTGTATGCTGCCCTGCATTATGTACAGTTCCAGCCAAAGTACACACTGGTCCTTTTCCACAGAGCCAATGTGTACCGTGGACAAACAGCATTGACACAATGCTCTGATAAACTGAACAAAGTCATAACGCAATGAATGAAATCCAGAAACCCTTTTTTTTAACTCCTTCTTTTAGTTTCAACTCTAATCAATGCCTTTGTTACCCCTGTCACACTTCATAAAGAGAGAATTTGGGTGTCGGAATGGGTGTTATACTGTTAATTAAACTAATCAAAGATGCCATTATTGTCTGGGTGTTGATAGATAGGCTGTAGTGTTTTAATGGGACTAATTTATGTTCTGTGGACAAGTGTATGGAAGGTATATGCAACAGAAGTTGCATAATTGGTTGAGACTGAGATCTGGAAATTCTTCTGTGGTAATAAAATAAAATATTATCTTTACGTTTTGTGTTGCAATAATAAGAACAGAGACAGCTGGTCCCTCAGCAATGTATAGCTAAACAATTGATGTGCAAAAAAATACCTGTGAGTCCTGCATTTTAATGGCATGGGTCTTACTTGTAGGGCCGAAGACGCGACACCCCTCCATCCTCACCCCCACACACCAACCTCCCTTTGAACACTTTCAGTTAGCAGAGCCTCATAGGCATCAGGAGGAGAGAGGGTGGTTTCATTCTCGGCTGCGAGCAACACCACTGCACATGTTAAGTCATGTTGTCTGTGCTGCTGGAGACCTGCCTGCATGTCATTCTCTAACAATCTATTCAACTTTACCAAAATCTTTCCACGTCATTTGTTGCGAAACCTTCAAATTCTGTGTTGATATCATCGCTGGAAACCATCTGTAAATATTTTCAGTCTAGTAATATGGCCATCCCAGACCTTTAACTTTGATTATAACCATTCAAGACTCACAACAACAATGTAGGAAGTGGTGTATAGACCACAACTGCAGTTGGGATTCGACCAAACGCACGTCTTGTTTGCTGTGTCGAGATCAGGGAGGAAATAGTTAAAGACAAGGAGGTTGTAGGTTAGAGAACAAACATTCTCTGCATTTTTCACCTTCAAAGAAACAGGCTAATTCCTCTTATCCGTGATGCTTCTGCAGGTACATTGTGTTCTCAGAGATAGAAGTAAAAAGGTGATAGTCTGCGGGAGATGGGGAGTGATACCTCGTGCTAGTGACCAATAGCAACTCAGAGCCAGGATGGTCACCAGTGCCATCATTAGCCAACATTCCTCTTTCTCCTCTTTTATTGGAGGAACAAAAGAGCATTTCTGGTGTGATAAATACAGTTTCCTCCACTGTTGGCATCCCTGCAGCTTTAATAAGGATGGAATAATCAGCTGTATTGTGGTCCACCCCTGCTAATGGGAATATATCAGCACAGGCTCTGGCAGTGAATCAAACAACAGGCGTTTGTTGGAAGATAAAGAGACAAATATGGCTAAAGTCCTTCGGCCTGGCAACTGGACTACTGGGCAACCGCCAGGGTTTGGACAGCACAATGTGTTGTTGGCAGCTCGGCAACTACAACCAGAGAAAGTAAATGAGAATCTCTTTCCTTCTTTTTTTTATCCAAAGGAATTCTAATGCCCTTGAGCAAACCATGTCAGTGCTAACATGACTATTATGAGGAATATGGGACAAGGTTGAATAGAAAGCACGACTAAATGGATCCAAGTATGAATATGTTAAACAGAGACTTTGTCTTAGGGACAGTGGAGGCAGAACTGATACCAGAATGGCTCCATGAGCTTTGAAACTATCTTTGGAGATGGGCGTAAAAGTGGATAATGAGAGAGTACAGAGAAGTTGTTTGTTTCCTGATTCTTGGGTCTAACCAAACACTGTAAACTTGTTTGTTCTGATGAGAAAATGGTGTTCATAACCAAGGTTGTTGCCTAGGAACACTCATTAAGAAGCCAAATCAGAGCTCATAAAATACCTTTCTACATTTGCTTTATCTCCAGGGATACAAACAGGTGTGTGAGAAATAATTATGCATGGCATGTTCAGTCTAAACTCTTCTCCATGTGGCTGATGTGGTGGAGGTTCAGCAATAAAGACATCTGTTTGGAAGCAAAACATACTTACGATCAACTGTTTTTTTTCTTGTGAACATGGTCAAAATCTGATTAAGAACAGTTGTTTGAAATTATGTAAATTAAGGCCAGATAATTGAAATTAACAAAACATGTTTTAGTAATATTGGTGGAAAGATGTGGCTGGAAGCCTGGATTGGTTGTGAACACATTCACTTCTATTTTAACTGAGACTAAAATTAGGGTTTTCAATTACGGTAACAAATACATTCCAAAATTCCTAACTGAATTTTAATGTCCCCTGAATCTTCTATTGTTAGTACCTTTTCAACCATTTTGGCTGATTCCCAGTGTAAACTATAGGTAGGCTGTTTTTTTTTTATTTGTTTGTGTAAACCTCATAAGGAACGGACCTTGAATCCAAATTAACAAACACTACTGTTTGCTATTACTTTTCCTCTAGAACTACCATCAGGTCGAAAGTTAAATTATTCTATCCTTTGAGTTAAGTGCTTTGAAAATAAATTATATTGCTTTCTTTGGCTGTAATTTGCATTCAGTGCAAATAGGAAATTTTCACATGCTACATATACATTTACATATATGTGGCTGAAAGCAATGATGAGCACATACAGTAAATTGTCTCTAACATGACAGCAAATTCCCAGAAGGATTTTGCTCAGCTAATCAAATTGAATGAATACAGCGCATATGCTTAAATGGCATTTTACACCCAGTTACATGGAAATTATCACTATCTAGAAATTGTTAATCAGCGCAATGCTGCACATGTGCATTTCTGCCTGCCACGTGACTTGAAATACAAAATCAGGGTTCAAGGTGCTTTGAGTCTTTAGAGTGCAGCCAGCAGGAGTTATAAGAAAAGTGTGTGTGATCTGTGAGAATGAAATGCTGAGAACATGGACAAAGAGGATAAATGCAAGGACATGAAGACCATAAAACGTCTAGAGACACTGACAGTAACACTGAGACAACGTTCTGAGGAAAACAATGAATGTGCAGCATTTAACTCTATAATGTTACTCCAATAATATATGATACCAAAAACAACAACACCTACAATTGCAGCCATTATCAATAACCTTGAAACGGATTGCAAATAATGTTCATAATCAAAATGCATTATGGTGCTGTTTTGGGACTGCAATGAACAGAGAACAGTGGACAGTGCACCAATAAGGATAAAACGATATAATACAGAAACAATTTAGGAGAGGAAGAAATGGTAAGAACACTTACATCTGACCTTGAGGAATATTTAGGTTTGAAACAGGTGCTTCTCCATGCATGCATCTAATCAAACTTGATTAAAGGCGTGCCGACCCCCTGTTGTACGAGGGCTCTGCAGCTCACGTGTGTGAGAATACAGTCATTTAGGAATTATTCATCATAGCAAATGAGTGTCAGTCAAGATCTGAGGTGCATGTCATAGGTACTGTAGGTGTCACTGTGCATTTGTATTAATCCTTCTATCTTTGGATTGCACAAAGTATTTCATATGCAAAAGGGGATTCTTATGCAGGATATAAGTTTTTCTTTTTTTTATATTTCATGCATAGAAAGAAAGACACATGTTTGGATGTCATTACTGAAGGTGTTGATTTGTTTCGTCAGTTATACTCCAGGTCAATTCACAGTTTATGCATCAACAAATTAACACGCCTTTCTGTCCACACTCGTGATCCCACTCATTCAGTCAGTCCTTTGTTTTCCCTTATTTTCTCCCAGTTTCACCACCACCCACCTGCTCTTTCCCTTTTCCACTCCCATTTTCCATCTATAGTCATTGGGCCCAAGTTCATCTTGTCAGAAATTCCTCAGCAAAGTGAAAAATGACAGTTTGGGTCAGGGAATTCAAGGATGGTCAAGTTAATGAATGGCCACCAGATGGCCCGTATTAGGCTAATGCGTTCCCTTCTCTGCAGCCCTGGCTCTCACTTGGGGACGTAACACACTGGTAGCAAGTGTGTAAGTGTGTGCATGTACCGTATATGTACCTTATTTTGTGAGTGTTTGTACTCGTGTGAGGCGTAGAAATGTGAGGTTGTCTCTGTATACATGCGTGTGTGTTATTTCTGAGTTAAATCAGGTTACCATGAGAGAATGGAAGGACACAGCATATCCAGTGAAACTCAGCTGCCGTGTGTTTTGATGGGGTCAACTGTTCGCCGATGTTGTTACTCTAGGGTCCGACTGACCCTCAACCCGTCTGACAGCCTGAAACCAGCCTACACCACTGCGCTCAATTCTGAAGTTTACCTGCAAAAAGTTGGAGCCAGAGAATGAGCAGTGAGGCTTTTTCCCTGCCAATCTGACAGTGTGATAATTGCCTCATTTATAATCCCTGCTCATCAAAATGAATAATTGTTGTAATGAATACATCTACCACAAAGACCTTTGTTAAACTCCAGAATTATGTTAAACGTGGTAATTAATTGTTTAATTTATGAGATTGTCATCAGTGTATGCCGCTGCTGGGCCTTTGTGTTTCCGTAGATGCGAGAGGAGCCGTCAAAACTGTTTCAAAAGAGCTGCTCAACAGGTTCCTAGAGGCCTCAGCATCTTCCCTCAGTGGGTGATGGGATGCCTTGTTGTCTAAAAAAAACAAACTATTCAATCCATTAAACATAAAGCTTTTTGTCTTTTGGTGAAAAAAGTTTAATAATCACTTTTTGTTTATTCCAATCCTGCAGCACGCCCTGCTCCTGTCTTCCAACAGTTTTGTTATGCAGCATCTCTGCCACTATTGTTGCAGTGATTTCAGACAGCAGATGCCAGGTATCTTTGGTAGCTGCAACTGACAACAGCTGCACAGAAATCATCAATCCCCAGGCAGCTTTTACACAACCAGAGCCAAGACCTTTCCTGTGTCCAGTGTCTGCACGAGGCAGGCTACTGACCAGAGGCAAACAGCATGGTCAGCAATATGGTCTGTAAAGCCCTCTGTGCCCAGTGGCCCTTCCACACTCGCCAAGTTGGTCTCTTCCATTGTAGGGTATACCCACTATATTACCTACTAGTTCCTGGTAGCCAGTGGTTAGAGCCACGACTCAGGTAGGGCAGACCCTCTTGGAGTCTCCAAGACACTACAACATCTTTAATCCCAGTCCTGTGGAGTGTGTTCACTTTAGGCCCCTTTCCTGCCACTGGCCATGGTTACAGTGGCTACGGACAGCTTCACTGAGTGGCCTGAGGAAACCAGCACAAAGTGGAGAGACTTGTGTTCCTGGTCCTGTCAACAATCATGTGGTTACACATGACACAGGTCTCATATTTGGATATGGTTTCATTGTCCTGTCAACACAGCAATTAGTAGTCCCGAGCCAGAGGTGGAAGGGGTTGTGGGGGTGGGGGGATCAGGGGTAGCATTAATCCCAATGGCCTTTGCCAATTGCCCTTGAATACAGAATCAGTCTCAGTCGGCCTTCCTTCCCCGCGTCTGGCCAAACAGGAGCAGACTTTAACTTTAGGGCAAGCTGAGAATACAAAAGGCTAAAAACAAACTCCAGCATTTAGACTCCTTCTGATTCAATTGAGACACAAATGGTGGTTAGGAAAGGACTTTTTTTTTAGTAAATGAAATACACGATTGAATCCTTATGATTTATATTAGGGGAAGGCTGTGAGGTTTATAGCTTATGTGCACAATAAATCAGCTGCTAAAAAGATTTAATCTTTGTGATCCATGTACATAAAGACAAATTCTTCATTTTTAACTTTTGCTGACTGTCACTGTTATGGACAATCCATGCCCAAATAAAAGAAGCCTATAGATTAGATTTCCTCACTATTTCACTGTAGTGAGAGAATTTTGTTTGGCGAATTCAGTTATATTGATTGCCTGCTGCCTTCAATTTAGCCAACAGATCTATGAGAAGCAAGCGAGCATATAAATGAAAGGCAACTGAATGAGCAATTGATGCGCAAATGCGGTTGCCACAGCAGACTAAATAGGGCAACAACATCATTATCCATCACGCTGAAAGTATAAAACTGTAATAAGGGAGTAGGGTGACCTCAGGCAGGGCTGAGGTGGTGGTGTGGTGCCATCAGCGGAGGTTGAGACATAACTGCTGACGCGACCACATTCCCAGGAATGACAAATGGAAGCTGAATACATCTGGAGGCGCTTCGGGGGACACTGGGGAATGGGCACACTGCAAAATGGCACGATTGCCAGTTGAGGTTAGGAGGGAAGGGGTGAGTCAAACTCACTCTCTGCTTTGCCTCCAGACCCCAAAATAGAAGCTGTGCCTCCCACATCTCCATCATCCCTCTGCCACACAGGAGGAAACAGGGGTCTGCATACATATTATACAGAGCTACGGGTGTATATTATTAACTAAACTACCCTTCACCACAAATATGCTTGGAGCTACAGTATGGTAATAAACTGTAATCAAATGTGGCTGCAGCTGTGTCAGAGACCAAACATTTTATGGAGTGAATTTAGCTGACCTTCTCTTGAAAATAATCAGCACATTACTTCTCATTATTGCCTTTTGCTTTCTTATTTAAATGCTTTCACACAGTATTTCCAAGATATTAAAAACTATACACTTGCTTAAAAACAAAGATGCTTGCTTAAATACACCAGATGAAGTATTCCTATAGACATAATTACTTCAATAGGATCTCTCTGATCTTTATAGTATTTAAATATAAGTTCATGTTAGTACAATTACAATGCTTGAAATAAGTTTGCAAAGCAAAAGTTAGTCTCAGACCAGAATTTTTGTTATCATCTGGATAGGAAAGGAGTAGTTTTTTGGAATGTATTGAAATGCATGTGAAGGTTGAGGGTTTAGGTCAGTTCCAGATTACAAATGTGTTAGTCATACATAACTGAGATTGAGGTTGTGGCAGCAGTGAAGTCTAACATGTTGCTGAGAAACTGTTTCTTTTCCAATTTGTTAAGATGTTGCATGATAAGGTAATGCTTTGGGAAAAAAGAGGAGTAAATCGTATTCAATCAAAACAATTGCATAGCATGCAAAATGATTCTGTCATCACCAAACTGGACTGGATCAGTTTGGGCTGCAGCCTCATTTTAGAAGCCACAGGGAAGGCAAAAATGCGGGATCTTCTGGATGTGAATCGGCAGAACAATCCAACCATCGTGTTAGATGAGTCAACCATAATTTCCTCCTTTTCAACCACCTTTCTGCTTTGTGAGTCACGGGTGTTGCTGGAACCTATTTACACAGGCAAGAACTGAGGGACAGCCTGGGTGCATCGCCAGTGCACGGTGGATCAACACCTACCTAAACAATCAACCAATCACACCTATGGACAATTTGAAGTGGTCAATTCTCCTAAATTGTATTTGGAGGTAGGTGAGGCCGTAGAACCCAGAGAGGACCCACACAGACCCCGGGAGAACATACAAACTATACAGGAAGGGATCGAATCCTTCTTGATGTGACACAACAGCTTTACCCACTGCACCACCGCAAGCTGGAGTTCATCCAACCAATTTAAACCCAGATATTTCTTCATTAAATACTGCATTTCTCAGCTTCAAGGCAACAAATATGTTACCCTGTCAACTGAGTGTCTGTGTCTCCCCGTGGCTCCCAACAGCAATATCATATTTATATGAAGGAAAATATTCAAATCTAGCTCCATATCTGTACCGCTGTGCACAATTTTTCAATAAAAACAACACATTTGGTACAGAGTGATGAATCAAAACAATTCATCTGAAGTAATGACAGAAGACATGGGTCAATGTTTTTGTCAATCAGTAAAACAGGATGGGCGGCATGGTGGTGCAGTGGGTAGCGCTGTCTTTGCACACCAAGGCGGTTTCTGGTTCGTGTCCCTCTCTGTGTGGAGTTTGCATGTTCTCCCCGTGTCTGAGTGGGTTCTCTCCTGCTTTCTCCCAACTCCAAAAACATGCACTTCAGGCAAACTGGCTACTCTCAAATTGCCCATTGATGTGAGTGTGTGTGTGTGCATGGGTGTTTGTCTGTCTGCTTGTGGCTCTGTGGTGCACTGGCGTCACACCCAGAGTGTTCCCTGCCTCACAACCCCGGTCAGCTGTGATAGGCTCCGGCACCCCACGTCCGGCAGCAGCGGAAGAAGCGGTACTGACAATAGATGGATGGACTAAAACAGGATAATAATTGTAAAGATAAAAATACCGGGATATTCTGGAGATCTGTGATGCTGGAGAATCGTCGGATACTTGAAGGTGATACCGTTGCTCTGAGGGAAAGCTGATTTGGATTTTGAATCCTTGTGAATTGTTCAAACCAAAGTTCAATAAATAAAATATTCCTAAAAAAACAAAAAAACAACAACAAGAATAAACCCTAACACATCTTGAGATTCGCACTCCTTCATCACACATTTTCTTGGCATCTGCATTTCCCAGGGAGTTACTTTGGTAACATGTATTGCTACAAATGCTGCTTGCATTTTCAAGCTTTCAGTGCCTATTCAATAGGGTGTCATCACACTTAAAGCGTTTAAAGTGATCCAAAAATAACTCCAGCAGGTATTAACCATAGTGTAAACATCTGTTATGATTTTCTGTGAGCCCTTTGTGTTTCACTGATATTGCCATGTGCAATACCTACAGGTTTAGAGCTGCCTCGGCTTCAGATGCTTGTTGACCTTGAAGGAAGCACAGTAGTGTACAGGAATTAGTCTGTATGTACGTTTTCATTAGATAGGAGGTGAATGTATTACACATAAAAGGAATAACGCGGTTGATGACGAGTATATCTTGCAGGAAAAAGGTAACTTTTCAACCGTTTTATGATTCTTATTGTTATTGGAGACAATGTTTGTTCCACCATCGGTTTCATGTTGGTGGTTTGGGGCTGACATGTTTGTCACATGTGTTTGCACAGGTGCTGGAAGACAAGTCTATGGCAGAGAACTGTCAAACTGATTGTGCTTTCACTCCATGCTGGTGCTTGTTGGAATACATGCAATGACCCTGCACGCACTTTGCTTACCAAGCCATGACGACGTGCACACAGAAGACATATGTTAGCTGGAATCAATGCTGAATACTTAATGTGTGAGAATGAAGGCCAATGCAGCATTGCCGCAACCTGTAAAGAAAGATCCATGTTCCAGCTCATACAGGTGTGTGTGTATATGCATATGCATGTGTGTGTGTGTTTCTGAATGGCCATGTGTGTATGTTTTATGGAGATGAGTTGTCAGAGTGTGCTCCATAGACGACATCTCAGTGTTTATGCAGCCCTGATATTCCCCAGGAAAACAGGGGAAAAGAGTGCTGCTTAATATTTACTCACAGCAGCCATGCCATCTGGCAATGATGATGTCTCCCTCATGGCCTCAAAAGACAGCAATAAGTCCAGACAGCACGAAAACAACAGGGTAAGACAAAAGCACGTAGACAAGTAAAAGAAGTCAAAACATGGCAGGTTAAAATGGCATACTGATATTTGGAATGAGGTGGAGCGAAAGGACAGAAAAGACTCCACAAGTGCTATGAGCAGGTCACTTTATTTATGAGGACTTATATTAATTTAATACCTTTAGGAATCCTTAGATTTTTTTGACTGAACTCCAAAAATTAGCTTCCAAAGATACTAATCTTATATCATTGGTAAAAATATTTTTTTTCTTCATCATTGTATTATGCCTAGGATTTAAGAGGATGAAATACAATATAGCTCTATTCTTAGCACGTTAATGTAAATTACCAGAGGTTTTTGCCTTAGTTTCATTTTTCAGCAATGGAAGGGCAGCAATGGAATACAATAAATGCAGGAAAAAGAAGAATGTAGCACGCTACGTATGATTTTCAGCGACTTATTCTCGTTTCACAAGAGCACAATCTGACATTGCGTGTTTGGTTAGCTTGACGTTCAAGTGTGTCATATCCACATTTTGTTACAGAACCATGAAGCTTACATCACAGCATCTGTTACACCAACAAAGTTGGTGACTGTAATATGTAGTGTCAGACCAGGCTGAAGATCATGTCCCGGGGTCTCTGATTTGGACGGATACCATCACCCGCCTCTGCTCTTATATCATCAGTGACAAGATCTTCTCATTTCATCAGCTTCTCAGCTCTTCCTCCATTTCCATTTTAGTATTTGAGGAGACTGCAGTAGAGCTAGATCCTAACAGCCTCTCCACGCACTGAAACAAGCTGATGTCACCCTCTCACCAGCCATCTGTCACGCTGGTGGAGCAAACTGAGCAGTGGACTGGTGGTGGATCCAGACTGGTGCAGCCAAGGTGAAGTCCACCTGATGGGTATTTAGTGCAACGTCTCTCTCCACCCCTGTAGAGCCGGTCACAACGTCCCACACCACACATCCTTTTTATTTTTTTCTTGTCTCGATCTCAGTCCAGCTAAAGCAACTGCAGGTATTCTAGCACCAGATGGCAGATGAGACCACCACCCACACAACAAAACACACACTAGCCCTGCACACATATGCACAATTATTTTTAAGAGGAAACTACAGGATGCATCAACATATGGTCTGCGTCCTCTGCACGTTTGTACAATTGTTCAGAGCATGGTTTCACACACCCACATTCCTGTTTCTGTAGCTTGTACATTTTTGCATTAATTTTAATTCACTATATTTAGAACTTCATTTAAAATCATTATTATCAGCATGACAACAGCAACAAAGTCCCCATATTCATTCTCACCTATTAGCCAATGGGCTAGTGAGAAACAGCACCCTGCTGGTTGCGGGTTATTTATTCCTGTGGCGGGAACAGCAACAAAACATGGCAGTAAACATCACTCCATAAGAACTGTTATACTTTAAGACACAGTTCTAATTTTAGCCAGGATGTCTGGGCCAGCTGAGCCAAAGGAGATGAGGCTGTCTGTGAGGGAGGCCAAATTACACTCTTAGTTTTCAATTACTGGCTGGAGTTGGATTCGCAGATCGTTGTACACCGAGGACGTCATATTTTCAGGACTGTGATCCTTGGGTGTGTGTGTGTGTGTGTGTGTGTGTGTGTGTCATTTGAAATTTGAATTCAAAAATAATTGCATGTGGTACAACACAAATGAAACATTTCACAATAACCAAGTGGATCCTCTTATTTACTTTCAAACAAAAGAAATCTAGGTAACCCTGAGGCCTCATTGTGCACGTGTTTTCAGTTTTTATCAGTGGTTCCTGTTTTATTTTGACACTGACCCATGTCCCTCGTGTCAGACACTTTACTTCCTGCCCCCCATATGCCCCCCTCCTGTGTGATTAGCTGCCCCACCCTGGTATCACCTGTCCCTCATAACACTTCCTGTGTATTTAATCCGTGTGCCATCCTGTAATATTTTCAGTGACTACAATTTAGTAGATTTCTCCTCATGTTCTCTTGGATTTAGCCCTGATTTCATTTTTTAAAGCTGCTTCAGGCTGACGCCACACAGGATTCCGTTGTTGTGGGACTGAGTTTTTGTGAGCTGAACCCAATTATGAAGTGAAGATCTTGTGTTTTTGGAGTTTTGCTTCAGAATCCTCTTTTGTGGGCTCCAGTCTGACAATTCTAGCAGTTGAAAGGCCACAGAAAATTTATCTTGAAACTAAATTTATTCACCTTCAAATTGTAACAGTTTTTATTGGAAATCAACCTGAGCAGTGGCTCCTTAAGTTTCCATGCTAAATCTCCAAGAACTGTTGTCTAAATAAGATAAAATGGCATAAATATAACCAATTGGTTTTTTTTTGGGGGGGGGGTGTCAATATACCACATTTTACATTTTCAGTACTTCCTAAGATTAACTTCTACTCATTACATAGAACTTTTCATCAAGGGGAATATTTCCACCAGATACTCTGTGGAATTTGCCTATCACCGTGTCTCTGGTGTATCCTGCTGAGCACCTTTTTCAGCCAGGCTGATTTTTATTTCTTTTGATGTCATAATTTCAAAGCAGAAAATATTTTAGGATGCATTCACTCAAATTGCAGAAACAAATAGTTGAATAATTGATGAGCTAGTTTTATTTTACTTTAGTTCTGATAGTCTGATTCTCAAAGATGTTCTTGGGTTTCAAAAGCCTGAAATTTTTGTCAAATATTCAAGTACTCTAAGTGAAATTATCTAATTGTATTGTGATAAGATAAAGTTTTGAATTTCCCATGACTGTTTGCTTATTTATTGCATTCAATATGAATAAACAATAGTCTTACATTCATTCATATTTGAAATATTCACATAAAAAAAACAAGGTAATGAGTTATAGGGTATCACACATTAGAAGAAGCCATGTATATCTTTATTATGTTTTATGTACATATTTTACAGTATAATACAACAACAATACAGGATAATGCTACATATTAAAGATTGCACAGTTAAAAGAGTGAGGCCACAGCGGTCAGGTACCATGGTTATGAGACACAACATTGTATGTATGCACAAAGTACATCTTTGGCTTTATGGGAATAACACAACAGGAAAGAGTTAGCACTCACAGCAGAGTAGGTGGATTATTTCTTCATTTATTAAATATTGGATGTTCTATCCATAAATTCATTTTTTCCAAGCATGGGTAACTACTAGGTTTCAATCCAGGTTACTAAAGAGCCCTGAATTCTGTCAAAATGTATGTGTGTGTGTGTGTGTGTGTGTGTGTGTGTGTGTGTGTGTGTGTGTGTGTGTGTGTGTGTGCCTATTAATCTAAGGTCAAATTAATCCAGTATCCATTTTGCTGTGAATGTTTAGAGAAAATCTGATCACCTGCCTCTCCTCTTGGTAATACTGAATCTTCAGCTCTCCTCCCGCCGAATATACAACAGTAAAGCCCACAGAGCATCAGGGTGAGGGACAGCATACAGAGAGAAACCGAGAAGACAGAGATTGGATGAAAGATAGATGGTGCGAGAGTGGGAAGTGACAAGGTGAGGCAGAGCGAGAGAGAGGGGATCCGACAGAGAGATGGATGCAGGCAGGTCGTGGAGGTGAGGAGATGGTGTAATGATGAGATCACAGATACCCTTGAGCCTTCCTGCTGTCCCTCTGGTGCACAAAAAAAAAAAAATCTGGACATGCAGACAGAGGGAGGCCTGCAGTTGTAAATGGCCCTGCTGTCAGAGTTCATCTAGGTGGAAGAGGAGTGGATTACCAGAGTCTGCAATTAGAGTGGCACACTCCACCTTCACACTCCTCCTGAAATTGCAGAGAAATCTAAACTGGATTCCATGAATTTTAAAATCTTACCCCTAGATGACCTAAAGCTGTTGCGATGAGATAATTCAGGGAGTAAGACGACATGAGGAATGTCATCCTCATGCTTCCCATTGGTCATGAAATTCCAGGAATTCAAAGGGAAATTCAGTGAATACAACATTTCTCTGAAAATTCTTTCATAGTAGGAGTTACTTTTTAAATTGTAACTCTCGACCATTTTTTAATTTGTTTTTGCTTTTTTGTCTTATTAGTGTCCTCTTTTGCTCTTAATCTTATGATAAGAGCTGATTTAAACGTTATTCGCCTAATCTGATGATGTCATCTCCTAATTCCAAATTGAAAGTGGCTGCCCTAAGAGGACAGGTTTAGGATGCTGCCATCTAGTGGTCACTTAATGACATTTGATAAAAATGGCTTGAAGCAGCAGCAGTCGAGCTGAGGTCCATTAGTGTGAACCTTTTGACATATTTTTTTCCAATCCAGTTGTTAAACAGTAAGATGGCAGGGCTGTCGGGGGGGTTCATAGTGGTGATCACACATTAAAAGCTCCATTAGGTTGTCTGCCAAAGAATATGATTACAATTTTTATATATGTGAATTTACAAAATAGATGTCTGACATCCATTGGTAATCAAACAATATGAGCTTTAAAAATAGAGTGGTTTCCTTTTTCACATCAAAGACCCCTGAAGTCACACAAATCAGACCATGGACCACAAATTAGATTTTTAGACAAAGAATATGTAGAAAAATCTAAGGGGAATATACTAATAAGGTTTGTCATTGTACTTATTAATGGAATTATAGAGAAAATAAAAATTAATTCAGGGGGATCTTGAAACCACTTTAAAGACCTATGATGGGTTCACAAAAACACTTAACTCGCCACATGATGGCTTCCTGGATCAGAACAAGCAGTTAAATCTGGATATCACATATATTATTATACTTTAAAGTTCTCTATTCTTTCAATTTCTCCTTTAGTATTTATCCATGTTTTTCACCTAAAGTGATAACTCCATGGAGCTGCAGCCTATAAATTATGACAAATACCGCATTTAATTTACAATGTATGTTATATAAGTAGTTTTTCTTAAGACAAAAGAGATTAAAATGTCGAGCGTGGGTGTGTGCAAAAGGGAGAAAGACCGTGGGAAGGAAATATGGCCTGTAACATGCTGAGGAAGTCAACTGACTAGTTTTTAGCTCTCTTGCAGGTATGACCTATGATTAGGTGATTGTGGGTTTGTCTGTCTTCTGCCCATTAAGTAATCAGAACATGGTGTAATTTGAATGAGATGCTGATATGTACAGATTTTTAAGAAAACAAGTATAAAATGCTATTTTTTAATGGAAAAAAATGTGTAAAAAAGGGATTATTAACATCCCAGCAGAGAATATAAGGTCACAGCACAAGACTTACTCCTGGTTTAACCTCCAGACAGAAGTATTGTATCTGTGTACACTGGCATTTTATTCCGCTTGTGATGGTAAAATGGTGTATCTTCACCTTTCAAGTACCTTGTGCAGCATGTTTTGCTGTGAAGGTCTTTATTCCCTCAAATTGTTGGAAAATCTTCCTTCACTGTGGATTAAGAAGACTTTACCGTATACAGGAGGTCAGGGTGGAATACAGAAAAGGGAAGGGAGGACACTTAGCAGCAAGATAGATGTGGTGGAAAAATGTTTCTGAAAGCTGACATCAGGTTTTTGGAGTTAAGTACCCCTACATAAATACTGTCATTAAATTTTCTTGCAGCAAAAGTCTCCTACAAACAAATATCTCTGTTAATGCATGCATCAGCAGCTCCATTTTGCAAGAAATCAATCAAACTCCATCATATCTTTTATACGAGATAGAAGAAGGAACAAAGGAGAAAGCGATGCGCAGGTTTTTGTATTTCATCTGGCTTTCTCTCTCGGGTTAAAGGGACAAGAGGCTTCTAAGGTAGGGTGGCTCGTTCCTAGACAAGCTGCTAAAGCATCCGATATGATAAACCCTCTGTGAATGTGTTCCTGCCGACAGAGCTGCCATCCGTTCAGCGGAGGGGAACATGAATGGCAAAGACAAATAAAGACACGAGAGGCTGAGCCGGAGATAAAGAATGCAGCAGGTGGGAGGAAAATAGGAACAACAGCAATCAGTAGCTGGCACCACGCAGCGATGCTATCCCTCTCCTACATCTCCTGTAAGAGTGTGTGCGATTGCAATCTGAATGGGAAGAGAGGCTGGTGGCGTGTGGGTGAATCTGTGTCATCAATAACCAGTTGTATTAGTGCAGGAAACACACAAGGTCAAGACTGACGGGAATTCTTTCACAGCGAGAAAAGGATGAGAAAGAAAGAAACTTTAAGATCAGATGAGTCTGTTCCCAAAGGGAATGGATGGGTGGATGGATGAATGGATGAATGGATGGATGGATGGATGGATGAGCAGAGGAATTGCTTTTCATAGTATCTACTTTTGATGGGTCTCTGACATCTGACTTGGAGAGCAGAAACAGGTGAGAGCTGAAGACGTGGCAGGCAGAGGTAGAAGGAGGAAGGGAGAGGAGGCTGAATTATGGATGCATGGATGGATGGATAAAATTGGGGAGGGCAGATGGGGTGTCTGGCATCAGCGTGCACCCCGCTGACAAGCAAGCTGCTAGTTGGTAGTCACTTAGCCACACCAGAAATGATGAGGCCATTTTTGTGTCTGCAAATGCGCTGCAGTCCTGTTGTCTCCCGGCGGCCTCTGGGATGGCTGTAGGCAACAGGACTCCATCAAGGAGACTGACGCCGTCTGCTAATGCCCGAGTTAGCAGCGCTGTCTTTGTTGTGATAGTTTGTTCACTTTGCTTACGCCGTGGCTGCTGTTCTCCCTTCATCCCATTCTTTTTCACTTCCTCACTCATCACCCTCCTCTACATAAGTGGATGGGAACCAGCCGACCTGACGACAGGACAAATAGGAACAAGTAACAGAATGAGTTTTAATCTATGGTGGACACCCTTTGTCTTTCTTTCTTTGATCCGATTCAGATAACGATTTCCAAGACATTTAAACATCTCTATAGCTCCAAAACATGAGAAAATATATTTGAAAAAAGAGATGAGGCATCAGTTAAAAAAACAAAAAAAATATAATGCAGTGTTAGCCACTTTTTGGAATATTCACTTTAAATAAAGTTAAAATGATGAGTAGGTGAGATTTCATCTGAAATAAAGACAGCTTTATTACTTAATAAAATAAACCACAGTAACTAATGCAGTTGGTATTGTCATGTATGACTTAAAAAATTGAAGCTGTCATAAATATTAAAAAACAGTTTAAAAAGTAAACACACTGACAAACAATGCAAACAGTTTGCAGAGCTGGTGTATAAGTTTTTATCACTTCTACTGCTGAACTAAACCTGAAGGAATGTTGAAACGTTACATAAGTAGTTTGTCAAGAGTCGAGCATCTCTTACATGGTAAACAAGCATCAACACACACAAACCGGATTGGTGAGTCCATCCAACTTTCCAGCAAACTAAAATACAGCGAATGTGAGTGGGAGTCAAGACGCGTTCTACCTTTAGAACATCGGTAATGCATGGCAGATTATAAAGTGCTTTTGGACGACACATCGATCTTTTCAAGATGCACAAGAGCAACAAATGATCTCTTCCAAGTGAAGATATGGGAAAAAAGATATATTGGACAGGTATTCAAGAAAAGCTAAGTATAAAATACGCTAAATTTGAATTTTCCCTCTGAGGTACTTGCAGACAAGATTATTTGCCAATTTTTTTTTTTCTTTTAAAAGCTGATGTCAAACAGTACTTAGAAAGTATTTAAAAATTTAACAGCCAAATTGAAGAAATTTACTGAGTCAACAAAGTAGAGGATAGTTCTAAAAGCGTTCTAGTTCAATAGATGTCGTGCAAACCTACAATTATTCACTGGGATTGATGTATTGAATGAAGATGAATGAAAAACGCTGCAGCAACATTTCACCTCTCAAACTTGGCGAGCCTCTTTCAGAAGTGAATATCCTGGAAGTCAATACCACCCAGATTATTTTCCCCCAATGGGTTTGGTAATGGCAAAGTGTGTTTTATCGACAAGTTAAAGCTTCCACTTACCCTGCCATTGACCTCGCCCCTCCACCAGCCGTTGGCTCCAGACTTTGTGTAGATGTTCACCACATCACCTTCCTGTAGTGAGAGCTCCCGCGTGTCGCGGGAGCAAAAGTCGTACCGTGCGATGGCAGCGCCGATCACTTTAGGAGTTAACACTAGAAAGAGGAAAAAAAGAAAACCAAGGTTCAAGGAGATGCATCAATAATAATTTAAAAGAAATGTAATTCTCTGTTGAAACATACACACATGTACACACATAGACAGATGTAGTCAAAAAGTGATATATGGTTTAATAAAACACCAACCTACGAAATTTAAACACAGGAATGCTCTCATTTCAGCGAGGTTAGCATAGAATGATAACAATATTTAATGATCTGTAAGTAGACCTGAAAAAAAAAAAAAAATAGTAATCCAGCCTTAGAGCAAAGTCAAAAGAGTTTAAACGTAGACGGATTTTTGATACTTTGAAAACTTATATGTTTGCTTCTTTATCATATTTTATTTACAGGCCAAAAGGCCACAGAAGGGATGATCAACAATGTGTAACACCGTCTAAAGACTTCAGTCCTTTCTGTCCTGGCAGACTTACAATAATGCTGAATGCTGTTGAGGCACTCCTTTATCACAGGAGATGTTACTACGGCAACTGTTTTCGTATTTACTTTCAACTCCTTGAAAAAAGAGCAAAGACTAGGTTTTAAATTGTGGAACCTGATTTATTAAGTTTCTTGGTGTTCAACTTAACTCAGGAGTAAATTTTTTTTTAAAAAGTCCTAATCTAATTTCTCTCTAATTGATTTTAACAATTAAATTATTGTAAGTGTATAAATTTAAGTAACGTGAATGTAAAAGCAGATTGTCATACTATAATTTTAATTGTATTGATTATTCACAACCTGCACACAGTGCTGGTACATGAAAAGTCACATATCAACACATTTGTGCTATCACTCATATCTGTGCAGCTTGAAAATCTGATTTGAGATCTGTTCGTAAATTCAGTTTCGATGGTTTCAAGTGATGCTAAAACATCGTTTTCATTGCACACCGATACCTTCACAACCGTAAGTTAGAACGGATATAGGTGATGACTAAAAGAGCTCAGCTAACTGATCGGTTTGTCCGTTTGCCATTTTCATTTGTGTCGCCTAATCAAACAAGAAGTATGTAGAGTATCTGCAGCCAGAGTATTCTGACAAACGTGTGTGTGTGTGTGTGTGTGTGGCTCATCAGTGGATGGAGAGACAGCTATGGAGAAGGTTAGCTAGTTACCACTCCTCCATCCCCCGCCCCGCGCCGACTGGTGGGTCGAATTGGGCTAAGCTGACAGGTGGAAATGGAATGTCAGACCTCTACAACCTGGCCGTGGGGATAGAATATCCAATATGGGGTGCTCTGTGTACGTGGACATATCTACCTTTACTTTGACGGACACACACACCCACACACACACGAACAAACACACACCAGCTACAAATGTCTCAGGAAACACCTCAAGCACCACAATTCCTGCCTACCACACAAACATGCGTTACATGCATGCACTACTAACATCTATTCTCCACATAAGATGTGTTCACACACGACTATGGGGGGGGGGGGGGGGACACGACATGTACAATGGGAAGCAAGATGGCAGATGATAAGACAGACATTCAGCGAGCTACAGCCAGCCCGCTGAGCAGCCTTCAAAACCAATGAAAGGGAGAGGAGTCGAGTGGAGAGACAGAGAGAGAGAAGAGATACCTGTACCTGACCAAAAGGGAGCAGAGGAAGGAGGTACAAAGCTGTAGCCGGCAGGAGATACAAAAGAGAGGCCGCAGAGCAATGGGGCTATAGCAGGTCAGGCCAGGAGGGAAGGGAAGGGATGTGAGGGGGGGGAGAGAGAGGGCAGGATGGTGGGAGAGAGAAGCAAAGGAGAAAAATAACATGTTTTTTTTTCAGAGGTATAAAGAGAACAGTTGCAGTTTGATAAAAGAAACATGGCTGGTAATAGAGGAGCCATATGCTGGGTAATTCATTAAGGCTGTTAGCTATGATATGGGCACCGTGTGGAGAAAACCTTTTGTTTTCTGGTGCAGCAGCCCTGCTAACATTTAGTTAAACTAAGAAGCAATGACACGTCTTGTTTCGAACGGCTAAAAGCACACTTGCTCCATTAATGGGGGATGACGTCTTTGCTTGTTCGTTTAATTGGGAGGAACATGCAGCGTGCTCACAATTACAGCATTGGGGAATAGATTCCTATTTGCATATTTATAAAGACAATCATGCAGCTGTGCCTCAGACACAACTGCAGATACACTCCTTCACATAAATGCTTGATTTGCTTTATTTATTCTCACCATTACGGTACTTTTTCTCTATTTTTCTTGTTGTTCTGATGCTGAAAATATCCACATTGCTAATTCATCTGCTTTAGAACTACTAACCGCACTTTTATGTTGCAAACAACTAGAGAAACAACCACACCGCTGGCCCTTTGTCACGTTCTTTAACAGCCTGTCCCAGTCTAGCCCTAATAAAGTGTTTCCCGCCCTGCGCAGAAGCTCACGTCTCTGCCTTTGGGAACAGACAATCTAATTGCCGTAATAGCAGAAAAATGCCCGATCTCTATGAAAAATAAGGGTGCCTGCAACAACACCATGGGCAAGTTAACACAGCTGAGACAAACTGAGCAAACCTTAATGGTGCATGGGTACAAACAATATGAAGAGGGATAGCTCTCCACGCCAAACAGCTGCCGCAACACCAGCTGCATTTTACATCTGAATCGTGGACCACACTAATAAAGCACTGACACACACACACACACACACACTGTTCACATGCATCTGATCATTTCACCATGACTTAGCATCCACTCGGCAGCGCAGCGTCCCATACACGCTGTCTGCTTTTGTAAAACTAGTACTTCTGCTGTCGCGGTTGGTGTATTTTCTTTAAAAAAAGAAAGAAAACCAGTTGGAAAAATGTGTCTTTCTACAAACCTATCAAAAAAAAACAAAACGTGGTCTTTGGATGACAGTAATTAACAATCTTCCAGCAGTGCTTGAGGAAGACGGAAATCAGAACAAAAGAGTTATTTCAAGTGAAAGAGAGGAAAGAACGTGTGCGCAACAGGGGGAGGCTGCCCACAGGACGCAAGACCCCACCGGAACTGAACGCGAGGACGGCAGATCTCTTTCTGTCATTTGAAGCAGCTTTTGAAACACAGGCCTCGTCTGGAACAATCAAATATCTCTGAACAATCTGTTCAACTCTCTCCCACATAGAAAATGATTGTCAGCAAGCCAGGCTATTTTCTTCATTGCACACGCTACCAAACATGTTTGAATGAAACCTCATTTCCCCACTGAGGTCAAGTGTTCTCCATGAACCACTTGATGGGTAGTGATGCTTTGCCTCAGCTCACGCTCAGTTTGAAACACTTCTGGCGTAGCTTGAGACAAGCAGCTTCTGTCAGTTAAACATGGATGTTTTACAGCTTAATTGTGCCAAATTCACTCGATTAGGCAGAAGATACACGCAGTGAAGAAGGAATTTAATGAAAGATCAGCGTGGAGGTTATCGCTTCACTAATTTGGCTCTGATACATTCAAAATCATGTTTTGGGCAACAAAACTGGAACTTTTTATCACTTTGCATCAGCGGTATGTCTGGAGGAGGAGTGAGGCACCATTTCCTATAATCAGATATGTCAGCATGTAGAAGGTGAACTGGATTTTGTCAAGAATCAGGATCCCCCAAAAAAACTGCAGTTTGGACAACAATGGAAAAGGAAAACTAAAGGCTCGCTTTGATTTCAGTTTTCTTCTCACACATTTGAGCATATAAAAGAAATTTGATAAATTATGTGTCCTGGGTCAAAAGTGATCAATGATTAGAAATGTCCCCTTTTTGCCTTCCATGGCAACAATATATCGCAAATAAACTTTGCCATAAGGGTCATTATAGACAATTGTCAAAAAGGACCATGTTATTTTTTAATTATACATGCTTTCTCAGAACTGTGGTCCATTAAAGCACTTGTAATGTTGCCATGTTCACGACAACATGATATGATAAATACAAATTCAATAATTTTCCTTTGAAGAAAGAAAACCCAAAATCCATGACTGCAACCAGGACAGACGCATAAAATTCCATTTCATATACTGTGTGTTTTTTAAATACAGTGTTTTTTCCTCACAGTATTATCTGCAGTCACTCCTGAGCTGGCAATCTGACAATGCCCTGCTGTTTTATCTGTTGCTTCACTTCAAACCCAAACATCATCTCATTAAAATCCTAGTTCAAAGTAACGTACTTTACACCTGTTAAATTCTGACTCAGAGGGAAAAACATCTCATCGGACTACCTGTGGAGCGGAATCAGGTTAGTTAGAGTAATGGCTGAGTCGCACCGTTAAGGAGAGACAGCAGCCGCATGCATAAATAATCATCTGTGTGCTGCTTTGTCCTGATGTGTTAAACAGTCTGTGCATAAAAGAACGTATTTCCCATTTTTACACTGGAAAAATACTGTAAAAAAATACACAGCTCAAACGATCTGTTTTCAAGAGCACAACCTACAGAGAGGCTTGTAGGATAGACTGACCGATGGTTCACTAATTTTCAATGTAAAAATAAATGTGTAAATAGAGCTTGGCAATAGTTTAAAGTAATGTAAATTTGCAATAATAGCTAATAATAGAATGCAAGTGCATTAAAATCTGTTTAACAGATTTCCTTTCTGCCCTGAAACTGGAATAGATTCCATCTTTAGTAAATATCTGCAGATAGAATTATGAAATCGAAGAGCGTATTTGAGAGTTCAGCACAATTAACATGTGAAGAGAGTGAAGTGCTTTAAACAACAATCAGCAACCTAACTCTCTAAGGCTGTGATGATCTGAAGGGAACTAAACCTGTGTGAGAGAGAGAGCCAGAAGGGATGTTGGATAAGAATGAAAGAAATGAGCAGAGCCAGGAAATGCAGTGAGAGGAGCATGAAGCAGCAGCAAAGAGTCAGATCCCAGCTGATGCTGAGTAGGTGTCAGCGTGCAGACCCGGAGCTATCGGCGGGCCCCTGGAGGCCAGATCTAACCACCCAGGAGCGCGGGTCTTCTTATGAAAAACAGGCATCAGCTCTGTTTTCATGTACAGGTCTAATAACAAGAAATAACATGAGGCTCAGGGGATGAGTAAAACCGTGTCCATCTATTAAAGTCTTATTCCACCTAGTTGCTTTCCTCTGGGACTGACAACAGGTATGTCAATATTTATTTTTCAATTAATAATCAAATGAAAAATTGAAAATGGAGCATTCACATTTTAGATGTGAGAAATAATTTTGCACATTTATTATTCATGTGAATGAACACATTATTTAATGTTGTTGTTATTATTTGGGTTGTGGATGGTTTCTTCGGGTCTACTCACTATTGCCACCCGACCGGTTGATGTGGAGCGTAGCAGCGTTCTCAGGTTCCCGGTAAGGAAACTGCAGCGTGGTGTCCAGACTTCTGAAACCTTCTCTCAAGGAGTGGTGTTTGTAGTACTCGATCAGTTCCTGGAAGCGCACACACATACACACACACACACACACACACAGAAGCAACAATCAATCTTTTGGATTTGTGTTGTCCTAAATGTCACATTTCTCTAGTGAAATGCAACAAATTAAATATTGCTGCTGTCAAACTGCTGTAGATGTGAATCGTGTCTTCTGACTCTACAAAGAACATTGAAAATCACAGGTGTTTAAAAAAAACAAAACTGTTTTGACACACTCTACTCATTAAAAATTACACTCAAAAATCTGATAAACAGAAATCACAGTCACAGAATGAAAAAAAAGTGTGGTGAACCTTTCCAGTATGCGCTGCACTTATCTTTACCTCTGAAGCCCTGCGGCCTGTATAAACATGTCTCTAACCACAGCTATTTTTGTGCACTCCGCTAAAATAAAATTCTGGTTCTGACACTTCATTAAGTGAACACATTGGTTTATTTATGATTTCCAGCGGTGGAATTAAAAAAAAAAAAAAAAACAGGCTGACTTACTAATATGCTCCTGAACTTCTTGTTTTCAGCAATGTGGAAGCAGCCCTCTTTGGTCAAGATCTTTATGTGCTTCACGTCGTTGTTGTACCTGTGGGCCATTGAATAAGTTATGAGTGTAATTTCCGTCTCTGATCACTGCCATCGATCGGTGGCAGGCCCCTCGTCCCAGTGGAGAGCGTCGCTGTTGCTGTTGATGCATAGGGTCCCAAAGGTTTCCAACACGTGAATGATGGCGTGGTTGGAGGAAAATGTGCCCCACATCACCGCCCACCATTGATTTTTTAACACCACCAATAGGGGGGAACAGACTTAACATTTTTGTGTACATACGATAGCTTTCAATTGAATGAATAGAACATTTTCTTAAACTACATTTATAAGTTTAAAACAGACCAAAACAAAAACGGCTCATGAAGAATAATTAAACCCAGTTACAAATAGTGAACAAACTGAGTCAAAGAAAGCAAAGCAATGGAGTATGATAAACTAAATAACCACACTCAAAAATAATTATTTAATTATTTTAAAATTAAATAATAAGCAGTACAAAATTTTCATACTTTGAAATTTTTTTCCACTTCCCCTCTTGACGCCATCTAAGACCCAATAAGAGTGAATCATCTGTAAATATATGGCGTGACTATGGTCCTTGTTTAGATAAGGATGCTAGCATTTTGAGTTGCTTTAACCTTACAATAATATTTTTGTCTTTTGAGGGTTCTGTGCTAACCTAAGCTAACTCTCTTGTCTTCTTATCACAGTTAACTTTTCTTGGAGCTTTGTACGGTCTTCCTTCTGTCTGTAGGACAGATTTAACCAGGAAAAGGCCTTTATTTTAAAGAAATACAGTGATTCAAAGTGTTGGAGCTTAATTACTGTGCACAGGATTGGGTCTCTTGGCTATTTGGAAACAATCATCAAAAATCTGGCATCTCTTTTCACCTCCCTCCTGTGAGTATTACTTTTAAAGTGTTGTTCTAACATCACAGGCTTTTTCTTCTGCCCTGCCTTTCTTTGTCATGGGGAGGTTCTAATAACCTTGAACACTTCTCTGTGCCGCTCAGAGCGCAGTGTCTGTGAAAACACGAGCAATTAAGACTCTGGCACAGAAGGAAGTTGAAGACAGTGAAAGTGATCCATTCTGCGAGAGGAGGATTCTTAAAAGAGTTAAATGAAGTTTAAAGGACGGCTGCTTGGAGAGACGACGCCAGCTCCTTGTGGACTTCCAGCTCTTTTTGCTGCTCGTGTTCACAGCGATTGTCGTTTATCTTCTGTAGGGTCACTGCCACCCCCAAGGTTAATTTGTAAATACCAAGATATACATATGATACATATGTAAATACCAAGTGGCCGTATGATTCTAATTCTAAAGCAGTCGGGTTGTTTGTGGCTCTTGAGGTCAAACCACAATGAGCACCATTACATGCATTAGCAGCCTGGTTTGGTCACATTCCTACACAGAACTACTGCTAACTGCTGTCTCAGCCACAGAGAGAGAAGCACATCACTCTGGAGGGGAACGATAAATCTGTCGAGCCGTGTTGTATCGCCAGGGGTCAGATCTGAAATACTGTGTTTTGTCTGAAGGCATGCCATGAATCCAGCAGACAGTTCATCTGTTTGTCTCTGGCAAGTTGCTCATTTTGAGGGGAAACAACAACATTGAATGATTACTGGAAAAAAAAAAACAGCTCATAACTCTGAATAACTCTCAGTAAATACTCAGCTAAAAAAAAAACAAATTTCAGTAATGTCAGTCATTTATAACTGTGTTATAACATGTAAAAACTGTCACAATAAAGACGTCGATTTTGCTTGTGTTCAGGTAGTTTCGCATCGATTGAAATGTCACTCACTTGATGCTGATGGCATACTCTGTGTACTCTCTGCTCCGATGGCGGACCAGGTAGGTGCTGCTGACCCTGTTGATGAGTTCTGCCTCTGCCTGAAGCCTCTCCATGGGCCCAGCAAACCTACAACACAACACTTAATAAGACATGACGCTGCTACACTGAACACTGTCTACTTGTCACGGACATTCAGGCTCTGTGCTAAATGTTAAAAGTTAAACTTCCTGTGTTTGGCTGCAATTGCTTGTGTGTGTTTGTTGGTTTTGTGAGCATACCAGGGTTGAGTGGAGTAATCTACAGGCTTGGGGACCTGGAACGAAGAGCAAACGTGGGCATGTGTTTTTGTTATTGTCATCAAGCTTTCCCTCACCCAACCTCCAACAACAACATGACAGCAATACTGTGTACTAAGCATATCTGCTTCTATAAAACATTGCACAACTCCAATAAAGCAGCTTAACGCCCCACTTAATTTTACAATGCAAAAATCATCCTAACAGCGTATTATCTAGGGGGGGGGGAGCTCATGTTCCTGAAGCAGCTGGACATGTTGCGAGTTTCATTTTATCAAATGAAGCATGACAAAGCAGCAGAGGACAGATTTAAAAAGCAGAAACAAGCATTTGATGCACGGTAAAGTCAGTGTAGATAGTACACACTATTTCTCTCTCAGCTTTCCATTGTAGTTAAAAAAAAAACAAACATTTTTCAACATAAAACATCTTCCTTGTTTTTCTTCCCTTCATCTCCGATAAAGGAAATAAGATAGTAAAACATCTTTTATCTCTAAAACTTCCTTATGCTGGGAAATAAAAAGCCAAGCGCTGTTAATCTTTTTATGCCAGGTAATACAGCTAACCCTTCCTTATTCACCGAGACCCAACTATGTTCATATCAGTGAATCGAAAGCAAATACATGTGATCAGTTGTCAGTTGATAAAATAGGCCCTGGTATAGAAAGACAAGAAGGAAATACTTCTTACACATGGGCAAGGCTTCACAGCATCACTAGGAAAGAAGCCAACCTCTTTCGTTGACAGGATTTTGCCCTGAAACCACAGAGAGATAATTGTGTTATATACGTACATCTGGTTGACTCCGTCTCCATAATTCAGAAACAATTAGCTTGCAACACTGAAGCGTGTAAATTTGCAGCCCTAGTTAACTGTTGTTGCAATAATAGCTGGCAGGAAGAAGGAAAGAGGATGAGTTCGTTATTCCTCCCTGGGTGGCGACACGTCAAGCACAGTGCCTCGATTTATCAACGCCAGAGAGAATCGGTCTGTATAAATTGGGGATTTCTGGATGCAGATGCAGATTCCAGAAATCAAAACCACAACACTCAAAAGCTAGATTAAAAATGTTGCATGCTCTCAAGGCTGCATTTACAAAATAGATTACATAATCTGAATTCATTATCGTTTTTCCTGTGCATTATTTTGGAGCCTGTCACTTTGTGTTAGAATTCTAATACAAGACTTTTCTTTCGTCGGATGTGAGAATCAGTTAAACGCTTGTCTTCTGTCCTTACATCAACTAGATCTGAAAATCTCACTAGTGAGCAGAACACTTCTTGACCAGGGTAACAATCCAACCAGCAGGGTTACACCGGCCCGCTGGGCAGCACAAGCAGCATCTACAGCGCTGCACGATGTCTCAGGAACCATGAATAACCCAAAAATAGGTGAACATACAGAAAACATGACTGGATCATAAGTATTTATGCAAGATTATCTTTAAACAGATTATAAATTTCACATGCCCAGATCATCTTGATTGCAAAAAAAAACAACCCCACTCTTATTCTTAGCTTGTGGTTAAATTATGTCAGATCTGAATCCATACATCATCTAAACCTTCCACCATGATACTCTGATTTTGCAGTTACTATCCCTGTGGGTGGGTGGGCGGGGGTGGGTGTCTTTCTGTCAGCCCTGACGACTCTGGCGTCTTCAGCTGTCACATTCTTACTAAACAAGAACATTTTACTCTTCTATGAGGCCCCGCGACATCCTCGCTAAGAGATAATGATTATAGCCGGTGGTAACCGACAGGGTAAACAGATGGTTTCTGTTGAGTGAAATGAAATTGCACTGATCAATGCTATTTGTCATGCACCCCCACAACAGAAATGATTGTGGTCCACTGGTTACAAAGGGGATGGATGTTGAATGTTTGCTGACTGTGGGGCTGTAACTGCCTGTGGTTAAGCTTTTACACAGGATTAATTGAATTCTGTATCCATTTTATCTGTTCTGTATTAAATATGGCACCATTTGTTAGTTTCCTCGTTACCCGTCTGATCATATGTCAACACTCTGAGCTCCTCGGGCTGCAGGTACAACCTCATTGGAGCCACACTGACTGTGGTTCAGCCTGTTTCACACGACCAGTCAGTCACTTCTCTGCTGGAACGCATCAAAATCGAGGAAACGGCTTATTAAGATTCTCATTTGAAGTCTGTCAGTTGTAACTCAAAAAAATACACCTGAAATGTTATTTTGACACAGTCACAGGTGTTAAATATTCAGCTTACAGCATGATTCAGGTCATGAGCACAAAACCTATTTAATAAAAAGTAAGCCAATCTGGCTAAACCTGATCTGACTCATAAAAAAAAGGCAGAGTTGGTTAACTGATCATTCGACCATTTTCACAGAATTTGAGGTCAGGATAAAGGTGGGATGGAATGTCAGTGGAAGGTATGAGAGATTTAAATACAGTAAGTGCCTTTGTATAGTCTTGGAATTTGTGTGATTAAGAGAGAGTGTGACCTCTGACCTGCCACCAGGGGCTGTGAATGTCTGCGCAGATTAATTCAATGATGTCACCCGTCTGGATACTGAGTGCTGGACCTGAAGCAGGACTTGGCACGCCAAAGTAGTTCCTGATTACCAGCATCTTTGGCATACCTGCAAGTGGATCAGTTAGTATGTTAGCATCTAACAGAAAGGGTTTCATATTACAGTACATAAAACTCCACTGCTGCTGCACTGCAGACAGGGTTGAGAACTAAAAGCAGCTCTGGAAAATGAGGAGACTGATATTGTTTCCATTCGGAAATAAATCTGCCAAGTCAATATTCACTGTGCATAAATCGTGTTTAACAAGTCGAGTTCCTTTATTTATTCAAAAGAATCATTCACCCTTAAATGAAAACTCATCCTTCACTTGTGACTACTTGTTGATCTTGTCGAGCAGCACGTATGAGTTCTTGGGCCCTTCCTCAGACGGGGCGTGCACTTGCACTTTCAAATTTGAGGCTGCAGTGGAGATTTTGTGTTTTCCTTCCTGGAACCTTAGCAGCCTGGCTGCATTTGAGACCTAACATGCCTCTGTGTTAAACTTCAGGTCAAAAGAAGCATGTTTACCATTCTGAAGGTGCGTCTGTGTTCTATTAAACTATTCATGAACCCATTATAGATGTAATTAGAGTGAGTAACATGTACATTCCCCCTTGTCTGCATAGAACCTTTGCAGATAATTTGGACCCATTATCATGATGCAGATAAGAAGCAGTCCACTCTGGTGCCTGGCTGATTACCAGATACAACACAAATTATCAGTTGGGATATCTTTTACTGCGACACCAAATGTACTGGACTCCTAGGTGGAGGACAAAAATAAAGAAGAAAAACCCTCATTTTCTTGTATATTATCATAATGGAAGTTTGACAAAAATGAATCAGATTTGGCCGAAAAGCATTGTCTTCTTTGCCTTTATAATCTTTCTTTGGAGACACTCGGCCTGCCCAGACCTCGATTTCCACAACTTTTCCTCTTCTTTTGCAGTTGCCAGGAGCAAATGAAGAATACTTCTTCCTAGGTAATAGATTACACTGTCACTCCAAGTGTAATACCTCTTTGTCAAGCTAAATTTAATGCTTGCAATGACTTCAGTCAACACTCTGTGACTTTGCATGACTTTGCTCTCTTATTGATCAGGAAAAACCGAAACAATTGAGTAAGGATTCATACGTGGAAACCCCATCATGTATAATATGTTTATACTATGCATTCTGTGGTGATGAAGCCGTTCAGAGACGCAATGTGGGAAAACAAATACAAGTGTGAGCATGAAGAAAGGATAAAGCTTAAGGCGAATAATAGAGGAGTCAACAACATTGCATTGAACACTAATTCATCTCTATCAGCCTCGCTTCTTTTTCAGGGTTCGTTCCAACACTGCAGCACAGAGACTGGCAGCCTGACATGTGCTAGCTCGCCTGAAAAGGACTTCTAAAGACACAGCGCCATGGAGAATTGAGTCTTGGGGGCATGAATCGCATTCCTATCCACACAAGGACAAGCCAAGTGTTAGTGCGCCTTTGAAAACAGACAAAGGGAGCAGCGTCACAATGTTATGAAACGCCAAGGGCTGGGGCAATCAAATGCCTATTGATTTTAATGCGTCTCCAGTCAGAAATGATTTTCAGTAACGTTATTGATGGAGGGTGGAAAAATGAGGGTGGAAGCCAAGTTTATGAGAGATTAAAGGTCCTCAAAGTAGTGTAGGCACATAAACACACAAGATGAAGGAGGCTGTGTGTTATGCTGGACTGAGACAGAACGCCTCAGAAAGGGGGAAATACAGCAGCTACATTCACAGTGTTAGCTACACCTGGTAATGGGCTGTTTAATGCACCTCAGTTTAGGTTTTGTTCACCACAAACAGGACAACACGACTCTTTTATAGCCATAAACTGTTGCACTGTCTTGTCTGACAGACAGGTTAACTCTGACACAGGTAAAACTGAAGGGGCCAAACTAGCTGTGACCCCATTAACAAAACGATGAAGGAAGTTGTTCCTGGTTGAAGGTGAAAATTAAATTACAAACAGTTTTGACAGTTACTTTATTCTTTTAACTATTAATGTGAGAAGCTGACACTTCTGTATGTATTTATTTTTTTACTATTTAACAGACAAATTGTAATTGTAAAAAAAATCCTTTCAATTTTTTTAAGATTCTCAAGATTACAACATCGTGCAAATTCTTGTTATGAAGAAGAAAAATTTGATAATTTTGATGATTTTAAACCTAATAATAGCTGCTATTGCTGCATGATTTCCTAAACCTACTGTGTCTTGCAGTCTCTATGCATGTAAACACTGCTATGAACAATGAGAGGTGTGTAGATGTTTGGTACTTTATTCTCACCTGGATCTCGATCTTTGCTCTGCAAAAAAAACAACAACACACACACACATAAAGAGAAAGTCACACACTGAAACACAAACAGGCCCATGCAGGCTCTCCAACGCATGAGGAAAGGAATGATTTGACGCATTTTCCCCACTGAGTCAGTAATATTTTTTTCATCCGTCATTCCAAACACATAAAAAAACATATACTTTAGGAAAACACATCACATATGACAGGAATGCTTTCTAGCTTTGCTCTTATTGTTGTTAGTTTGAACACACGGCCTAACGCGACAAATATAACCCCCCCACCCCACTGCTATACCGACAGAATGAATGTATCAACTCAGTCTGTTATCTCA